>NW_025422019.1:25895000-25940000 GCF_011764305.1 Mustela putorius furo
GGACCTTAAAGAAAAAGATGTTCTCAGGGACAAGGATAAGACGTGTCAGACAGTGGTTCATTCACAGGGGCAGGATGGTGCTGGTTTAGATCGTGGAGACGGTTTGGAGTCCGATTGCCTCAGTTTGAATGTGTCTTTTACAACTAGCTGTGCAACACAGGCATATTAACCTCTCTGAGGATCAGGGTCCTTGTTGGCATAAAGGAGGTCATTTGGGGGCCCTTAACATGTGGCCCAGGCATAAGGAGTAAACGAGGTAATGTAGTTAAAGTGGTTAGTTACAAGGATTGCACGTAGTAAGCACTCAATTAATGTTAGATAATTTTATTTGTTTTTATCAGTACACGTTCAATAACTCCCCAAGTGGTAAGCAAGATAAAGAGCAGAGTACATGGAAGAAGTAAATCCGAATGGGAAGAAGAGAAATTGTAGATGAAAAATTTCTCGGTGCTTTAGTTGCTACAGCATGCGTAGGGAGAACTGTCCTATAACCTCCTTTGGATGTCTCATCAGCTCAGGAGCACAGGAGGTGAGAGAGTTAGGTGACTTCGTGGATGGGCTGTGAATAATCGTGAATGAACATCACAGTGACCACAGCTGAAATGGCTCTCTCTTTTCCAAAGGAACAAAACACAGAGCAGTGTCCTGAGAGAGAACAGACACTCTCCAGGACAAGTTTCAAGGCCTGTTAGAAATGCATGGGGGGGTGCTCATTAAGCTGCAGTCTATTATATAGGTATTCTGGTTACAGGCGATCAATTTTCAGGGAATTCAATCAATAACAAACAACATGCTAATAATAGAAATACATTAATTCTATAGTACGAACTGACAATCTGAAGGAATAAAATGTGCAGCTATTACACCATGCAAAGGACAGAATTTGGGGGGTGGGTTGGGGGACTGAGCTAAAACTTGCACTAAAAATTCTAGTACTCTCCAGAAGTGTCGCTGGTAAGAATTTAGTAAGTTCAATTTAAGTAGGAAAGCCTTGGAATTTCATCTCTTTTTAATTTGTTTGTTTGGTTTACCTGCTTTAAGTCAAGATTCCTGGAATTAAATTTCCACATGAACACGGTTCAGAATATACCCAAGTTGACATTGAGTGAATCAAACTTTTTAGGATAATTTTTTTCCCTAATCTCAAGGTTCATGATTCACCTGACAGCTAGAATGATAACTGAAGTTAATAAATGGAAGGTTTGTGGTATGAAAAATATTATCATATAATTGAGAAACAAAATTGACTGGTAATTTATTTAAAACTTTGACTTTATCTATGCAAAAGTAGAAACATTTTTATTACTTTTCTGAATAAGGTAGGTTTAAGAGTACCTACCACAATGTCTCAATAGAAAAAGTACTCAATAAATGTCAGATTTAAATTTTAGTGGAATACAAATGAGTTCGTGACAGTGCCTAACAGGAGTTTCAGATTTTCTGTTTCACTGTCCTGACTTGTGACAATTAATCCCACTGAAGTCAACTTCCCAATCCTGATCCCAGTCCAGGCCCCAGGAAAAGCACGCAAGCAATACGCCATCATTAAGTAAAATTAAGCATTAAGTCTTTGGTGTCTGCCTAGGAAATAAATTAAACAATTCAAGGTAAAAGAGCACAAGATCTCAAGAAAAAGCAGTTCATAATTTCCTTCTTAACTTCAGCCATTCTGTATGCTAAATTGTGGACAGGTGTAACAAACACACTTTATCAATGACACATTTGTAAAATCAGCCCATAATCAAATGACGATTCAACTTGATTTCCCAATCTTAGAATCAATCAACCCAGAGACTGTTCTCATGTACAATTTTCACATTAGTACATTCTCAAATTATTACTAATACTTAATATAAATAAATGGAAGGCTTCTGGGGCCCAATTAGGAAAGGAAAATGGACTAAATTTTTACATACATCACAGTGCTAGAAAATTCATGAAGAACTTCACGGTGATGGAATCTAATACACTGACAGCAGTAATGTCATGAGATGTTTGGTCAAGAGACCAAAAAGTTAACACACTAGAAACTCGATAGGCCAGGAAGCCAACAGGAGGATAATGAATCACACATTTAAAGAAGTCATTGGATGGTTAGGATCCTGTTGCTATACATTACTTCTAGGCAGCAGATCTCACATCTTAAAGAACCAAGACACTTTATTTTTATTTTTTTAAATACAGCATCATTTTCAGATTGATTATGCATATTTATGTTTGTCAACTTTTGGGTCTCTCAACTGTCTATATGCCTATGAAGTTTATGGACTATCTCATTTATAAGAAATAAAGATATTGACGGGATGTCAATATGTATGATAGCCCTCACTAAAATAAAAGTTTTACACTCACCATGTAGTAAATGATAGAGTTTGCATATGGTCATATAATAAAACCAATCAGAGAGGGAAAGATGCCTTCAGTGATGTGCCTATTGTAGCTGAATAATGAAATACAAAATATATTTGAGGTTGATTAAAATATTAAATTTAGCTATGAAAATATCTTCATAAATATTTAAATAGGACTTGGTACTAAAGAAAACATCTATAGATATCTCTGATAAAAGACAAAATTAGGAAAATTTTGGCATTTCAAACACGGAATTATATCACACAAGTATAGAAACTATTGGGACTTGCTTTTCAAACTAGGCTGTCTTTAACGTATCTTTAATTGAACTTTAAAAATAATAACAATATCAGATCATTGAAGAAAGAGAGATTACTGGGGTACTGTTATTTATCAACTTGGTTCTCTTCACCAATATCCTCCAGCACCTCCTGTTCCCCCAGCTTCCTCCCACTCTCAGGCTGCCTCCCACACATGCTCAGTGAGGGAAGAAAGAAGATGAGGAGGAGGACTGCTCCCCAAGGATAGTTTTCAATCACTAAAAAGCCACATACTTTGTCAGAATACAGCGGGTAGTACTCACATTATTACCCTTTCTTCTTTTATCTTTTTATTTTTTTAATTTTTTTTTGGTCTTTTCACCACTTTTCCCCCAAGAGCACTGTTAGGCTAATTTTTTCACTCCATATTAAAATGTTTGATACTAGACATTCTCATTTAAAAAGTGAGTTTTTATATAATTTCCCCCTGCCAATATTTTCATTGAGATCCTACACTCTTTCTTTTCCCATGGAGAGCCAGGACAGTGTGCCAAATTTGTAGAGGAGAAAAGTTGGCGCTGGAGGCTGGGTTGCTTGGTGGTTAAAGGTGGAGGAAGGAGGAGGAGGGACGGAGTGAGCACAGGTGCGGCTCCACTGCGGAGCTGCAGATCGGATCTTGGATTGTGGGAACCAACACTGCTTCGCATTATGGTCCTTTGCCTTTCTTTTCAAAAATTAACCCACTATCTCACTACTCGTAAGGAAGAACTAGGCTGCTATCTTGTCAACTCTGTATAATTGTTCCTAATTAGTAATGCATGAATTGGAAATAAGCTAATTAAATTTAGAAAGTTTTATTTTAGTCTTCCAAATAGAAGTAGTTTCCGTAGCTCATTTGGCATATTACTTTACTTATACCTTTTTCTCTCACAGTACTAACACTTCCGCCATGTTCAAAAAATGGCCAATTTATAAGACTAAACAGAACCACCTCTAAGGTGCAGCTTACTTGAAGTTTGGCTGATAAATCTAATACATCACTGACTGAATTTTTCATTAAATCTTTACATAGAGCCACTGCAACTTGAGAATTTGAACATATTTTCAATAACTGGCTTGTGTCATGCCATTTCCTGGCCCTGGCCACTTAAATGTACCTTCGACAGGATCTGTGAATTTGGCTTACAGATTAACTTGAAAGATAGGAAGACAAGCACACTCATAAACACATGAATGATCCAATAAACAGGCAACAAAAAAGTCCTACGGAGCTAGGCAAAAGCATTATTTCTTCCTTGTTGAAGGTATCAGCATATGCTACATCTTATGTCGCACAAGTGTACTCATTAAATATTATGAAATGTGCAGCAGGCCGGGAAGCTCTAACTAGCTAGTCAAAGTCACTCATACCTGTGTGTTCGTATTTATGTCGCAGAAGGGAACTGCTTTTCTGGAATGTCTTGTCACATAAGTCACATGCATACATGCCACTCTCTGTCTTCTTGATCTTCTTTCGAGACAGACAGGAGTCGGAGTCTGTCATGTCATCTAGGCCTGACATGTAGTCTTGTGCTCCATCAAGCAATTCTCCCTGTGATATAATCACATAGTTCAACATAGTCGCTTCTCCTTGTGTTTACACCAAACAATTTCACGTAGGCTGACATTTGGAGAACCTCAAAAGTGCTTGCTATTAGTCAATCTCATTTAAAAAACAAAACAAAACAAAAAACAAATACTACTTTCCATGAACAATGTATGAGGTCTCACCTTTCAACCAAAATAGAAACCTCCTCCATCCTGGATGGTAGAGCTCATTGTTTTTTAAGGGTAAAAAATGGTCAACTCTGAAGGTCAGAAAAACATAAAATTTTCTAAAATCCTCAGTTTCCTTTATATCATGAAATATCCACAAGTGAAAATCAAACATCAGAATTTGTGTATTTTCAATGTGGTTAACTTTAGAAATGGTCTGTAGCTGTAGAAACCCCATTTTAATTGAATTTTATATTTAGGTACAAAATGTTATTATTATGCAATCCATTTAAATGTATGTCTACCAACTAAAGGCCTCAAGCTATATTTTTATATTTAATTTTCTAATTTGAAATAGGGAATATTAATAACACTTTTTATCAATGTTCTATCTATGTTAAAACAGCCTTCAGCATTGAGCAATAATAAATGTGGATCAGTAAATTATTAAATTTCTTGATATTTATTTTGTCTTGATCCAAAGGAGTACAAACTTGCATGATAATATACATTTCCATTTGCTAGCTCACAGTTCCGTTTTCTTAGACTACGTTTGCACTAATTAATATTAGAAGAGATTAAATAGGCTTAAATACATTTACAAAGAGGGCAGATGTACTGTAAATTGGAAGCCTGGAACAGCTGTTACAGAGGTGCACGGCTACTTATGCTCCTATTTTGCAAACAGGGATTATACTTCATGTTGTTAAAACATACCTGCATTTGGATTGGAAAACCATAAATCATTCACTGGTTTGAAAAGCACATCAGAAGTCAAGTGGAATGTGCAAAATGGGTTTTAAAATAGTCTCCAAAATACACTATTTTCTATAAAACCAAGTACATATCAGACTCATATGTGTCTTTGCAGACTGTGAACTGTGAACATTTACACAAGTAGGGTACTGTTCTAGATGCTAACCTTTAGCCTCTGTGGAAGTCCTGTCAAATACCGTTAGCGGTGTATAATTCTAAAAGCATACAGATCAATCTAAATAAGCCTCAAAAATAAGTCTGAAGCTCTTTATCTTTTGTAAGGCAGCCGTGTTCCCATAGCTCTGTGTTCTTCTGATTCTCCATTTGTTTGTCTAGCCCAGCCGGTTTGAGGTTCAAGTGAAAACCAACTCTGTCATGTCTGCTGTCTGCTGAAAAGACAGCACTTGATTTTGTTCTAAGACTCCCTCCACCCCGCATGCACATACCCGGCATAGTATAATTTTCAAGGTCTCCTCTGTTCAGAGAAAAAGGGTAGGTCCCATTACCTGAAATCCTTGTTTCCGCTGGTACTTTCTCCTCTGCTGCATATCAGCGAAAGTAGCTGCTCCAGTTGGGTAGGTATAGGCCATGTGTGGTAGGAAGCTCATCTGATCCAGTCCCGGGTATGGTCGGAGCCCAGGGATACTGGTCTGGACTGGTGGCATGAAAGTGGCAGGGGGAAATGCGCTTTGTGGAGGAAGAGCTGTGTACAAAGTTTTGGCACTAAATGGGTTCATGCCGAACACTGGGTTAGTGCTTTTGCTGTCCAGATTATTTGAGTTTGAAAACTCCTTCTTGATAAAAGTCAAGTTTAGAGGCTCATCCGAATTTTCAGATGATGAAGAAACACTGTTATGGTCTAAAGTTATGCTGCTAGCTTTTGTTTTGTTCTTTGTGGCTATAATACTTTTGGGTTCTTTCATTTGTTTTGGTAATGACAAGTCCAAAGGCTCAGCCTGGAGCTCCTCGGAAGAGAAGCTGTTTGGAGTGTAAGAACTACTGTGGGAGTTTTTAGAAGATGTGGAGGAAAGATTTAAGGGGGAGGGAGTATTACTCCTTGAGTGGTCCAATTTCTCAACTGGTTTAATATTGGTAAAATGGGAAGGTTTGGTTAGCCTGAGAGGAGGATCACAATTCGTCACACTGTTGTGGAGTTCTGCTATGGATGGTGATGTAATGGAGTCCATAGGTTTTACGGGAGACCTGGGTAATAAAGAGTCTTTTGTGGGAGGGTTACTGTTGGGAGCTAGCGGCTTGGAGTTCCTTTCCAGTGATGGTGACCTGGAATTTGAATACTGGTAGACTTTTCGTTGCTCAAACCATTCCTTCACAAATTCCTGAGGAAGGCCCACAGCAATGGAAATTTTCAGCAGTTCATCAGAATTGGGCTCCATGTTCATAGCATAATATGCTTTCAGTACAGACATGTGGTCCTTGTATGGGTTGATGGGGCTTGTCATTCCTTTCTCAGAAAGTACAGATGACAAGAGGAGGGCTTTATTATCAACAAAAACTCCAGCTTTGTTGGGGACTATGTTGTCGTGAGGTTGCAGGACTGCCTTGATCTCTTCGTTCATCTTACAAAGGTAACGTTCATGCTGATGCAAGGGAATGGGGCCAGGGAAGCTTTCTTTACAGAACTGGCAAGAAAATGGAGTGGATATGTTGTGGTTCTCGATCATTTTATCATCAGTGACCAAATCTATTAAAGTACGTAGCTTCTCTTTCTTGATATTACTGATCTGTCTCCTTGAGTCAGTGGTCAAGCTCTGGAGGCAAGCTTTGGCTTCATTGACTTTTTCTAATGTATAGTCAATAATACTCTTAGTGGCACCATTATGACTCACTACTGGAAGACCTACGGGTGGAATATTAGGAGAAGTAACTCCTTGTTCCTCAGGTTGAGAGCATGGATCCTTCATGTGATAACCTTTCAACTTGGAAATTTCTTCAGCTTTGCAGTCCATTTTTTGCCTGGAAACCGTATTGTCCACAATCTGTAGAACCTTTTGTACTTCGCTTAAGTTACTATTCATTGTGGGAAATCCGAGTAAAGGGGCTTCCATCCCTACACCTAAGTGCTGCATTGGACTCTGAGCAGATGGATGAACTCCCAAAGGGCTGGTGGCTCCAAGTGCACCATTCATGAAGGGACTAGTGCCACTAAACCCGTGTGTGGCCATAAGAACTTTATAGTCATTGAAGTCTAGTGGTTCTGTTTTAATTTTAAGTAAGCCTGTCTGTTCAGACATACTAAGTGGCTTTCCATTCTCCAATTTGTTTCTTAACTGGGTAATAGCTGAATTAGTAGGAGAAGAAGAAACAGAATTAGGGGAAGAACCCGTCTTGATATTGTTTCTCATTCGGCCATTTACAGAGATTAAACCAATACATTTCTTGCTGCTGATGTGTGAGCTGTAGGAACCAGAATGGGAGAAACGCTTCTTGCAGTTTGGGCACTCGTACGGTTTTTCACCTAAAATGATAATCAAAATCAACATTACATTTCTTCAACTGGGTAATGATTACAATTGTCTACCAATACAAGAGTCTGTGAAACCAAAGGGAAGGAACACAATGGGGTACCTCCACATTCTAGGTGCTTAGCTTAGAATTATGTGGCCATAACTGTTTCTGGGCTTTATCTACCCTGAGAGGACATAATTCAAGATGTTAGCAGTGGAAGGTGAGGGCTATCTATGCCTTTTTCAGCCAAGATCCCAAATCTCGTCTTGCCATCGGCAGCCTCCTATTTAAACAGAGTGTCAGATTAATGTGTGGTCAATAACACAATAAAGATGTCACAGTATTTAAAGGGAAGTGTCGCCATGGCTTTAATCAACTCTGTAGAGATTCCATTGATTCTACCAATCCAACTAGTCCTTTGAATAGCATCCAATTTGGTAATAAAATGCTTGGCAGAGCTATCAAAATAGTTATAAAGAAGAAATCTCAGTGGTCGGATGTTGTTCTGTAATATACAGCTCCCAGGAATCAAGGAACATTTATCATACAAAAGCTCTCATCCAAAATTCTTCAACGTTTTCTTTCATGGTTAGGTATCAAAAATGAATACCCTTCAAAATTTGCCAGCTGAGTTTCTTCAGGTCAAAAATATTTAATCTGTAGAAGAGCATTTGAAAGGACCAAAAAGGAGCCTCTAGATTTTGTAATAAATCAAAGCGTTGGCGATTTTTAGGAAGTCTAAACATGGCTTTTCTTTTTGTAAGATCATGCCACTGGTGGTACCATAGGTCTCATGAAGGCTGAGCAGGCTCACGTAGTTTGTGAAATAAAAGGCTAGTTCCAGAAAGCTACAAACAGGATTGCGTAAATTTTAAACAATCTTTTAAAACTCCCCTAATGAAACAAAATGCAAATGTGAGCACCGGCACCTCTGCTACTCACCACTGTGAATTCGCAGGTGTTCTTTCAGATGGTGTTTATATTTGAAAGCCTTGCCGCACTCTGTGCATTTGAACTTGCGATTACCTGCTCCTTGGGTCAGCATTTGGTGCTATAAAAGGGGAAAGACTGACATCAGTTTTGTGTGGGAGGAACAAAGGAAATTTGTTACAAATATTTTTAAAAGGCCTCCATTTTTTAGACAGGCCAAAAGGTTTGAGTGCATGTTTATTTATTTGCCCAGTCTTTCAGAGTTGCAATAAAAGTGATAATGTTGGCAATAAAATCGGAACAAATAAAAAAAAAAGTGCTTTCACATGCGCATCCAACACTTGCTTTAGAATTATCTCTGTAGTCTCTTTTCCAAAATGTTTCTTTGAGCCTTTGGAGATGAGAAAGTATAATTGTAAAGATGTTTGTGGTTCTCTGTGTTTAGTGCACATTCTAAAATCTGAAGATTCCCTGTTGGAATGCAACTGTTTTGTCAAGGAAAAAAATAAATATTATCCTGAAAAATTCTAAGTAGTCTCCAAAAAAACTCCCCATGCAAAGAACTAATTTTATCAAATTTTCTGTATCGGGGTAAAAGTATAGCTCATGCTAAAGCAATATCAATTTTAAAGGAGAAAAAAATAAGCACACATACATAAACAAAAAAAATTCTTGACTATAAATATTTCATTATGTGATAAGCATGTTTAAATATCCCATTCACTGTGCTAGTAGCAAATGTAAACCCTGTTTTTCCTGACGTGTTGCATATCAGATTTGATTCATTATCAAATGTAAGAGACAACATCTTGGGTTATAGCTGCTTGAGCAGTTTTATCACAGGCCAATAGGAAGGACTTCAACGACTTTTCATTTTCCTTTTTAGTAGTGTGCTAGGGAGTAGGGACAAAAAAAAAAAAAAGTTTGCTGAAAAGACAAGTTAAAAGCAGCAAAGATATAATCAAACACAGCTGACCTTTTTGAACAAGAGAAAAAAAGCACTGTGACTTAGAATTCTAAAAAAAAAAAAAAAAAAATACAGTCATCCACTCTGGATGCTCAAGGTAGGAGGTCAGCCTTTTTCAAGCAGCAATGACACAAAAGCCTTTTGCAAAAAGACAGCACAGAAACGGTATGACAACTGCTAGGGTGTGCTGAATCTTCCCACATTCCTAGTGAGACAGATGGTGTTACATGGGACACAGGGAGGTTTGTTCAAACAGCAGCAACCTTCAAAGATCAAGCGGAGCCCAGCCCGCCGAGCGCCATTGAGGGACCAGCGCTCATATGTTGCTGAGTTGCATAAACAAACAGCAACAGCTGCTTTGTCTCCCCCCACAGCCCTCAGAGGACTACTATAAACTTTAGTTGTGCCACTGTTAATATGATACAATCATTTTAATTTACTAATTGTAAATGCCATGAGCAAATGAGGGGACTTTTCAACACCAAAGCTACCATTCATAATGCGCCAACACAATCACACTTCTGCATGTGAAATTTAAAGCAGTTATGCTAGATAAATATCTAGGCACTTTTTTTTTTCCTGGAGTTTTTGTTCCTATAAGCAAGGGGAGATAAACTGTTACATAAGGGTAACTATGCGAGCATAGCTTTTGTAGCTGAACTTCGAAAAAGGTTCAAAGGTGACAAGCCCAATCAGATCTGAATGGAATGATTTTCCTGAGCTATTCTATTATAATAGTAAAATTCCATAATAAAGCATCATCACCATTTCTTGATTGGGTTTGGTTATTCTCATTTTCCTCAATCAAAGAAAATAATGCCCAGGAGAAAAAAGAAACATAAGAATGTTACAGAATATCCTGTTAAATCGTTTTTTGTTTTTTTTTTTTAAACAGATACGGTAGCGAGGCTTAAATAGGAGGCTTCCAGATGGGTAAGGCCAGTTATTGGGACTTCAGACACACCATTTCTGTTACCATTCAAACACATAAGATCAACCTGCAGTCAGTTCTCCCAGGAGGGCAGAAAGAGCAGTGTTGCTAAAACATGGAAGGGACACTGTGAATCGATCCTATTCAAACATTTTAAGGATTTTAGAAGCTACGCTTACCTGTTCAAAACAGAGTTTTTATTTTTAACACAAATCAACCAAATGAGGCAGAACAAGCTTAACGTTTAGCCAGAGGCATGCAAATCAAAAGGGATCATTTAAAATGTAGGTCCAATATTGTAGTATCAATCCAGTTTATTTTATACCTATACAGACGTGTAATATGTCTTTTTGATTTAAAAAAAAATGCTTACTTAGATTTCAGAAACTAGTAGCAGCTTATAAAAATACTCTAAGTACGTGAAGGTATTATATGACAAATGAAAGAAAAACACACTTCCTTTACTCTGACTTAGATCCTATATGAAAAAAAAAATTCTGAGTAAAACTAGGTGAAAAATGGAATTAAAATTGCTGAGATGTTTAATAATGTATAATTAAAATGCTACGATTTCATTCACTTTTTTGTGGAACATAAAAATGAAACTAAAGTCAAGTTAAAGTGCAAATAAAATTTCTAAATTAGAAATTAACACACTCATTCGATCGTGAACATAAGACTATTAAATCATATTAGAAGAGACCATCAAAAAATCATTTAGACCTCAATTAAAGCTATTACCATTAAAAGATCTGCATCTTCAAAATGCCATGAAAAATTAATAATGATTGCCAATCAAAGCAATATCGTTTCTCTAAGGGGTTATTATAGAAAGAAATCACTTAAAACCAACCCCCCACCTGATCTGTCCCTGGCTTGTGCGTCACCATATGCCGCTCGAGCTGGGTGCGGTAGGCAAACGTGTAGCTACAAAGAGGGCAGGAAAAGTTCTCTTCGTTCTTCTCGTGGCGGTACTTGATGTGCTCCTTCAGTGATGTCAAGCGCTTGTAGCCCCGGTCGCAGTAGGGGCAGGTCAGCAGTTGGGCAAAAGCATCTGGAGTTCCAGGTGGCAGGTCTGTAGCCGAGAGACGAGAGGGAGAGAAGCAGGCCAAAAGGTCAGTAAATCAATGGCAGCTAATGGGCTGCCTGCCCGGGCTGGTATGACAGGAATCACTGCAATCTGCTCCACGAGAGCGCCATCATTGCGCTCGGCCTCCGCGCGCGCCGGTCCCCTCGCACACCCGGCGCAGACTTGTCGGAATCAGCTCACACTGCGCTGGGAAGTTAATTAATTACTGGCGCTTTTGGGGGGAAATTTAAACAGCTGATAAATGAGGAAATTCTCTTTAGGTGACTGACAGTTCGTGGTAAAAACCTTTGGTCACATGCGACTCGGGAATTCACAGCCGGCCAGAGAGCTGTTTCAGGTGTCAGTAAACAAGAAAGGGAAGGCGAGGGGTCACTCTTTCTCAACTTTTTTTTTTTTTTTGGTTCCTCAAAAGTGAAATATTTCAGAAACATTGGAATCAATTTCGATATTTTTATCTCTTAGAAATAGGCTCTAATTGTTCTTGTTCTTTATTGGATGTACAAATGACACAAATTTGCTGACAAAAAAAAATTTCACAATACCCTAAAATTACAGTTCTAATCTTTGCTCATGAAATTCCATGCCTCTGCAGCTGTTCTTCAAATTTTAAGGTAAACACCCAGGCATGTAGTGCATTTGTAATTGTAACAGCTGCAGAGGTCAGTGTAGTGGCTAAAAATGAATTACAGCCTCACCATTTTCTTCTTGCCCATTGGCCTCTGGCGTGCCAAGGCGAGACAGCTCCTCGGGGGCTTCTGGGTAAATAATGGCTGTGTCACTGCGCTGAAGGTACTCCTCGATGCTGACTGCATGGCCATCGCGTTCCTCCAGTTTTCTTTTGGCAAAGTATTCCTCAAAGTCTGATATGCAATTTGCATTCTTAACTGAAATCATAAGAGGACATCATAAATATCTTTGTGGGGCCTTCTTCCCAGGGGCCCAAGCCCATTCATGGCATTGTTAGTACGGAATATTGACTTGCAAAAAGACAGCAAATAGCTACTTTATTTGGGAGAAGTATCGCACATGACCAGTCATTGACTGAAGGCTTATTCTTGTCATATGTGCAAAAAAAAGGAGGACACTTTGCTTTACGTTAAATAGGCACATCTTATTTTCCTCTTCCCAGAATACCGTTCCTCATAATTCACAAAGAATGAAAGATAGTTTCAAATGTTTTTGTTTGTTTGTTTGTTTTTAGGGAAAATTAAAAAAATAAAAAACAGAGCTACATTCTAAGATCCATAAACATGAGAGATAATAGGAGCTCAAAGCCACTTTAACAGTCTATATAAAACTTCCTTTTCTTTTAAGAAAGGTATATTTAATTTTTTATTGTCCACTAAACTTAACGTGCCTAACCACAGATACATCCTGTTGCTAAATATAAGCTTTTAACCTTCCACTCTCTGCACATCACAGATGGCCAAGACTACACAGTCTGACACAGATGCGAAAGGATAGATATTCCTAGAGAGATAATAATGGGACTTTGTTAAAAAATCATGGGATGCGGCACTTTATCTTTTCCTATAATTTCAAGATTTAGCTCAGTATTTTAAAGCTGCCTGAAAGTAAAATGAAGCTCACAAATAGAAGTGAATTAAAATTAACAGAAATATTTCATAAAAGCAAAAGAAACTGGCTATATTATTGTGTGATTTTGATATGATTTTTAACTTTTGTAATTATGACTCTGTTCCCATGAAATGAATAAGAGCTGCAAATCAATTTTAGCAACCGTGTCACAAGCCTTTGTATATTTGAAACCTCTAAATATGTTTCGGAAATAAGTTGTGGCTTAAGTAATCTAAATAAACATTTTTATGCATAAGACAGTGTTGGGAGTGTGCCTGCTACTGTAAGTAGATGAATAAAAGTCCTTTGCGAGTACAACTAATGGTGGAGACCTGCTTTCATAGTTTCTGAGAGCTGTTAATCTTGATTCCCCTATATTCTTCACCTCACCTGCTCATCTTTTCATAAAAGATATTACAGTATTTGCCATACTAATTATTTCTGACCATTTGTGCCAGGGTGATGTTCACGCAAGCCAGTCAATTTTTCTTTTTATTTTCAATTTTATTGTTGCTTTCACTGCTATGAACTTGTGGACTACAGATGAAAAGAACAGAGAGTGGAACCTTCCATTAATTCAACAAGTACTGAATGACTGTATATGGTAGGTGCCACGTCTTGTTTCGATAAGCAAAAAACAGAGGCAGTTTCATCCTTCAAGGAGACACGAGAACAATCAGTACAACTGGTATTTTCTCCAAAATAAAAATATTACACACTCACATAAGTGTTAGGGAAGGACGTTGTGTGGTAGTTTGAAAGAAGCAGCAGGGGGACCTGATGGAGACTAGATCAGGAAAACTTTAATTGAGAAGGCACAGAGTTTACTAGCTGTAGAAGCTGGGGCAGAGCCGCTTGTGCAAGGATGCAGGGCCTGGAAGGAGCATGGTGTCTTTCCCCATCCAAAGAGACAGAGCTGATGTGCCCAGGGTGGAAGGGAAGCAATATGATGCGAGGGTGGAGAAGCAGGAAGGAACAAGAACATGTGGCATACGGTAGACCTGTTACAGATTGGGGTTTTATTCTAAGAGAAACAGGAAGCCATTGACAGGTATTAAGCAAGAAGATGACTGGATGAAATTGTGAATTATCAGTATTTTTAAATGACAACTTTGGCTATCATATGATAGGGACTGCAGGAAAAGAAAAGTTGATTCTGAGAACCCAATTGGGAGTTTCTTGCCATCAAGCAAAGGTAAAGGTTAAGGAATTGGTGATGGAGACTGTGAGAAGTGGCTGGATTTGAGATATTTAACAAGTAAAAACACTAGGCATGGGGGAAGGATTGGGTGTGCCAAGGAAGGAGAGGCTAAGACCTTATCCTAGGTTCAGGCTTTCCAAATTTGATGGATGACAGGTGACAGCCACCAAAGCACGGAGTACCAGAATTCTAAAAGCACTTGAAACTATGAACTAATACATTGTATCAAATAAAAGGAAACTGGGGAGCATCACACTTTGTAGACTATTAAACTAAATGCTAAGAATCCTGAGTGGCATGATCTCAAAACTTTCCCTTTTGCCACTCCAACTTCTGATAAGTTGAATAAGAGCAACAGTCTGATTGCAACACCTATATTTCCTTCAAATAAAGGTTTGGAATGTATAATAGTAGATTATGATTTTATATCTTGAAATTTGTTTAAACCTTCTCAAAATCTTGTCTTTAACTCTTTTATTTATTTATTTACTAAGATTTCATTTTTAAGTAAACTCTGTACCCAATGTGGGACTCGAACTCACAACCCCAAGATCAAGAGTTGCATGTTCTACTAATGCAGCCAGCAGGCACCCCCAAGTCTTAAATCTTTCAGAAGAACATGAACATTGATTAAGATCAATCAAATTTCTGTTAGATGCTCATGATGCCATAGATGCTTTCTAAATGGTATTTATTGGTAGTGAACATGATGGTGTCATTCAACTTGAGCCATTAAGTCTCTAGAGAGTACAAAGAACTGACATCTTGCACAAACTATTTGTTCACTGTTTTGGATCATCAAAATGACTTTACATCTATTGAAAAATCACCTTTTGTTTTTAACGCAAGAAGAGATAAAGGGGACAAGATGGTGGATCAAAGATGAACCTCTTTTGAGCAAATTGACTGATTTGACCAGGGACTGGACTTTCTTTTTCAGCTCTATAGCAGTGGAAAGTCACATAACCACTCCTTTTTGAACCCAGACCTATTTGAATGTTGTCAGATGTTTAAGGCATGACTTATTTTAGCTTTTAAAGAACACTGATCCACTTGATGATCCTTAGTGCAACCTAGTAAACATGGATGGATGGACATTTTAACATCCTACTTTTATCTTGATATTTCAGCAATTATTTGAATTATCTGGCTATCTTTTCATGGATTTTCATTTGCATATGAATGCTGCCATCAGAAATGTAACCAAATGCAAATTCGATGGGATTTGCATTAATAGCCTTTTGGCTTCAATAGGAGGAAAATTCTGATTTTTCTGGATAGGCAAACTAAACTGCATCTAGAAACAACACTACTGGTATTTGGAGATGCAGTTCACTTGCTAGATCAAATCTGCCTATGCTAGATTTCTGTGTCAAGTGTGATAGAGACAAAAGACCTCAAATCACATGCTCTCTTTAAAGATCATCTTTGATCATCTTTGTATGCTGAGCTTTGAGTATATTGCCTAGAAAGCAGTAGGCTCTCAAGAATCATTTACAGAATGAATGCAGAATAAATTATGTGTTTAACACTAACCTTGGTGTAGAAGTCTTCTAGTAAAAGGAAGCATAAGATAAGATACCCACAGTTGAGCTATGAATTCAGACCTGCTATTTAGGCAATTCTAGAATTATTACAATTATGTGATTAATTGTGTAATGATGATCATATATCCTTGAAAGAGTTCAGTAGAGTTCAGGTAGGTATTTGAAAAGAATTTCATGAAGAAGACAGCTCTCAATCATTTAAATCTACTTGCTTTATCAAGATTTTCTTCATGTGGTACAGATATGCTACGAGCTGTACATCTAATAAGTGGGCTATATACTAGACTTCCATGAGCTAGCCTAGGCATAACTAACCCAGAAGTAATGTGTTTTTTTACTTGGTGTTGTGAAGGGTACTTTTAACATATGGTTTTCCTGCCCAGTTCTACAACATTCTCCTTTGCCTAGGAATGACTCCCCCATATTCTCTATGTCAAACTTTATGGTACCCAAGGGAGTTGCACTGTTATTGCATGATTCTGCTCCCCTAGTCATAATATATTAGTTGGCACCTAAAGTGAACCTATCTTAGTCCTCCATTCTCTAAGCCAAACTGTTGATTGTCCAGAGGTAGCCAATGGATCCAACTGAGTCAGCAAATCTTTCTTATAATTTTAGGACTGTTCCAAAGGGAGTATCAAGGGAGTCTATTTTCTTCAAGTGACTGTATCTATAAGAGTAGAACAAAGAAACTGGTCTATCTCATGCAGGGTAAGAAGATTTATGAAGAAAGAGACTGAAGCAGGTGTGCAGAAAAAAGAGAAAAGCAAAGACAAGATGGCAAGTCCTGACAGTACATTTCTAGATATATGTGCTCCTGAGGCCAAGCTATACCTGTGTCCTTCCAGTGGCTCTGTGGTGAAACCTCCTTAGATTATGGGAGCTGGAAAAAACCCTTTTCTACCTCAGGCTATGTGTGTTTCAATCTCTGAGATTCAAAATCATCCTAATTGTTATATTTGAACCAATAATGGGATTAAATTTTGGTTACTCAAACTTGCTGAGGAGAATGAAGTTTTGGTTCTGTACAGAAGTTTACATTTTTGGTTTTTACAAAGGTTTTGTAATACTGTATTGTGGACACAGGAATGAGGTAGAAAATTCACTACAAAGTTATAGAATTCCCCACTGCATTCTTCTAGTGTAAAATCAACCTCATTTTCCTTTTTTTTTTTTCCCCCTGTAATCCTCTCCACTCCTTGGTCTCCTTGGAAGAACTTCCAAAACACACTGACAAAGGATATTTGCATGACATTTATGATCAAACCTTAACAAAAATTCACAAGAAACCTCAAAGTAATTTCTTTCCATGCTTTCTCCAGAGATTTTACATTTAGTTCTAAAATTTACTCTAGTATCTTACAAATATCTAAACCTCCCCTAAGATCAGGTAAACTTTTCTATATCTAAAACAAAAAACAAAAACAAAAAACTTCATTAATTAAAAAGGTTTCTTCAACCCCATGTGTATTTTACTATTGTTAGGATAAATTTCTAGGTTGCTTCAAGTTAGAAAAGCCTCACGTTTCTTGTAAATATGTTCACTCTTACTAATGTTGCTTATTAATGATACTTTCACAAATACTTTTATGTCTCTTAGATATTGATAATTTTAGGTAATGATAGTCATCAATATGGATTGACTTTTCAAGTTATTGCTTAAAAAACAAGCAATGTAGATAGAACTCTAAATGAAAGAGATGTATTGGTCTTCAACTCAGGCACCTCCCATAACGGAGTTTTTAGGACACTTTCTCAAAGATACTTGAAAGTATGTTTTGGGGCACCTGGGTGGCTCAGTGGGTTAAAGCCTCTGCCTTCGGCTCAGGTCATGATCCCAGGGTCCTGGGATCGAGCCTCACGTCAGGCTCTCTGCTTAGTGGGGAGCCTGGTTCCTCCTCTCTCTCTGCCTGCTTCTCTGCCTACTTGTGATATCTGTCTGTCAAATAAATGAATGATAAAATCTTAAAAAAAAAAAGTATGTTTTGCTTAGTGTTTACAAATAGTTAAATCATAATGAGACCTTGATACTTATTCCTTCTTTTTTCCCTTTTTTCTCTATTTACTTTCATCCCTTCGCCATTTATTTTCTTTATTTGTAATGAGCATGTGTTCATGTAGGAAGGCAGGTATTCTACTATAACTGATATGTTTTCCATTTTCCATTTCATTTAAAAATTGAAGAAATATGTTTGAATATTATGCCAAGCCATTTTAATGAACATAAAATGAATAAATAATTCTTACAAAAAGAAAACATCTTGGAGGATCTAGAAAAGCTGAAGTAAATACATGTAAAAAAAAGGGGCGGTTGAATCATTCATCCATCCCACTGCTTAATAACTATTTATTGAGTGCCTACTAATGTCAGAGAGTGTGCTTTGGGATGAGGACACAATGGTGTTGATTGATAATTGTTTTCCTGATTCTGTGATTCACATATTGAGAGATATATACATGAAATGGCTGTGCTTCTATAATATACAGACATATAAATACATAATGTATAAATGTATGAATATATACATAAATGTATAAAAGGAATATATATGTATATAAATATACATATATGGATACTTCTCAGTATAATATAGAAATTATGTACTTGTCATATAATTTGACTTTTATTTGTCAAGGCAAAGGGACCCGGAGAAGCAATCACAAATCTAGGTAACTGTATTCATCATCTGTTAGAAACATAGTCTTTTTACTGACATTCTAGATGATAAGAAAACATAGAAAATTGCTTTTAATTTAGTCTTCTGTATTGAATTTTTAAAGAAGCCCACATAGGGGAAGGGAGGGAAAACTTAATGGGAAGTCATCAGAGAAGGACACAAACCAGGAGAGACTCTTAACTCTAGGAAACAAACTGAGGGTTGCTGGAGGGGAGATGGGGGCAGGGCGGGGGATGGGGTTAACTGGGTGATGGGCATTACGGAGGGCACCTGATGAGTACTGGGTGTTATAGGCAACTGATGAATTATTGAACATTATATCTGAAACTAATGATGTATTATATGTTGGCTAATTGAATTTAAATAAAAAAAGATAAAGAAGCCCATCCTCAGCATTTGCTGAGGTATATAAATTCTCATGGCTACTTTGTTTAAAGTTGACTAATTAATGAACATAAGCATTTTTTTATCATTAAAAATGATAAAAATGCATTTTTTATCATTAAAAATGATAAAAAATGCATTTTTTTATCATTAAAAATGCATGTGTGCCTTTCTGTAGAAGGCTTCCAAAATACATATTGGCACCAGATATTTAAAAACAACCGTAAGGGAAGAGGACGATCTTTTTCTCATTACACAGCTACGCAGGCAGCCCAGCAGAGCGCCCCACTGCTACAGAGGTGTGTGCAAAGCCAGGGAAGCCTCCTCCAGAGAGACAGAAGTTTTCTTTTCTTCTTGGGAACTACCACAGTGCCTGGGTGGGTCTCTCCACGCCTGCTCTGACAAGGCTTTCTCCAGAGAACGCGTGCTCAGAGGCCAGTGAGGGCCCCTGATGTGTAAGAACTTTAAGAGAGAGAGAGGCAGAACGAACGGGGGATGGGAATCTGGGAACCCATAGTACTCTGCACCATCAAATATCTCCCTCCACAGCAGGAAGCAGCCCAGTCAGGGACACAGTCTAATTTTAAAGTGAGGTTTTATATTAAGGGACTGTGAATATCAAAATTTATAGAGACCACTGACCCTTAGGCAGTTTTGATTGCTATGTATAGAGACAGAATCTAAGACTTTCAAAGGAAGCATCCCAAGTAAGTTCCTATGTATTTATTTTTCACATTACTGTGTAATTGAAAATTTTGGAATTGGTATCTTACTGAAAAGAATCTTAGACTGTGTTATTATATTTTTGAGGGGCTTATAAAGTAAGGTGTTTTGCCTGGCAATTCAGTACTCTTCTTAAATGCTTTTTGTACACACACAAAAACCTAAGGATGCTCTAGGACAGTGGTTTTCAAAATGTGGCCTCAAAAAACGGGGGGGGGGGTGGCCTCCAGGCCAGCAGGATCAGTAGTACCTGAGAATTTGTTAAAAAACAGAACCAGAGGCACCTGGGTGGCTCAGTGGGTTAAGTCTCTGCCTTTGGATTCAGGGTACTGGGATTAAGTCCTGTATCGGGCTCTCTGCTCAGCAAGGAGCCTGCTTCCCCCTTCTCTGCCTCTCTGCCTACTTGTGATCTCTCTTTCTCAAATAAATAAATAAAATCTTTAAAAAACAAAACAAAAACCGGAATCAGCAGTCTCTGTTGACAAGCCTATCAGGGAATCTGATGCACACCTAGTTTACGAATCAATGCCCTGGGAATTCAGTTATCTCCATCACCTGGCTAAATTAAGGTATTCGGTGACAGGGTTTTGGGAAGCAGCTCAGAATTAATCTCTTATCACGTGGCCTTCCTGACCCTCAACCTGAGCTCAGAATTTCCTTCCGCAGGTATCCATCTGCATATCTCAATCACTGAACTTAAGCACAGCACATTATATCCCTTTAAATACATATCTGTGAGCTGATTGTGTTTTATTCAGTTTTGTAGCACCAGTGCCTAGTACAGTGCCTGACACACAGCTAATCCTCAATAACTGAATGATCAGACCAGGTTCAGGGTCATTGGGCAACCCATTTTGGCTCAGCCACTTATGATTTTTAATCTCAGTATCCCTATCTGTAAAATGAGCTAGTAAATGCTTTCTGAGGTATCCCTGAAGTTTCAGAATTCCATACTTCCAATAAATTAGTTACCCTAATTAACTTGCTTTTTTATTCACTGTCTAGGCCTAAAGAATTTCATCTATATTCTTGTCAGTTAAAAACTCAAAGCAACATAGCTTTCTGACGGAGGAACCATAGACACAGATGAAAATTTTGGAGGTGACTAGAAACCACTGACAACATCACAAGGAAAACAGTGCTTATTAAACATTTGTTGAGTGAATGAAGGAGACACTCAAGAAGGTTGGGATATCAGTTATCTGTTGTGGGAACCCTTGCTGTGAAGTGGAGATATAGCCTCTCCTAATCACAAACAAAGCTAACAAAACCGCAACATTCATTAGCCAGGAAGTGCCAGGCTCTTCTTATACGCTGATTATGGTCGGCAAATGACCCTCCTGTCTCACCTGCCAAGGGCTAGCTACATCTGTTTTTCTCTCTTCAAAACCCACCTTTCCCTCTATTTTATTTTTATAAACTTACCGAATGGGGTTAACTACACATTTTTTTAAAGATTTTTATTTATTAATTTATTTGACAGAGAGAGATCACAAGTAGGCAGAGAGGCAGGCAGAGAGAGAGAGGGAAGCAGGCTCCCCGCTGAGCAGAGAGCCCGGTGCGGGGCTCGATCCCTGGACCCTGTGATCATGACCCGAGCCGAAGGCAGCGGCTTAACCCACTGAGTCACCCAGGCGCCTCCTCTACACATTTTTAAATGATGATTTGCATGACCTCTCTGGATGACAAAACTCTTCCAACATGTAAGAATGTGACAGAGAGTATAAACAAGAAGAAAATGACATGCCTTATAATAATTTGATTCTCTGCATGTTGAGTACTTAGGTACTGAATTATCTGATAAACAGATCTTGCACAATTGATTAACCCTATATATCCACTCAACTCTACTTGAGAAATAACTTAAGATTAAACTTGTGTGGCTTTCATTACCCATACCAGAAACCTCGTTAATTTTAAAAAAGCTTAATTTAGGGGCACCTGGCTGGCTAGTTAATGGAGCATGCAACTCTCATTCTCAGGGTCATGAATTCAAGTGCTGCATTGGGTGTGGAGATTACTTAAATTTTAAAAAAAGGATTAAAAAATTAAAAAAAATTTAATTTAAACTCCATGCAAGAATAATAAGAGGAATTGGAAGTTATTAAGCCAAGAGGATAATAATGGTACAGAAATGTTCTTACCCTTTCCCCCTCTTTCTTCAAAGCTAATGGTGCGATGCATAGAATTTGTATTTAAAGAGGTCAAACCACTTGCTAGCCTCCTAACCTTCTCATTAGTATCATCAATTTAGGGGGGTTATACCTTCAACCATGGTATTTCTTGCTCAGGCAAGATTTTCAGTCTTGATCTAGAGATTTCCAACCACTCTGGAGACACCTCAGAAGAATTTGGTAAACCTGGACATAGTCGGCATTTCCCTGTGGTAGTTCAGATGGTAAACCCCTGATTCCCCCCCCACCCACCCATTCTGGCTTATCCTATGCTATTATCCTAATGCATTTTGTGAGCTATAAGCAGAGCTGGCTACAGTGGGGCCCAGAGAGTCTGGGGCAAAATGACAACAGCAGAACATTAAACCAAAGTCAAAGCTCTAACAAACACAGGGCCCTGGGTGTAATACCATGAGGCAGGACCTCCCCCTCCTGTGCCAACTAGCTCAGCCAGTGCTTTGTTGTCTTTGTTCAGGCTTCCCAGTAACAGATCATTAGCAGAAAGGGTAGGGTAGGGTGGAGTTCAAAATTCTAGTCTAATTTCCTCATTTAACAGATGATACAACTAAGGTATAGTGAGGTTTATGATTCATACAAAGTTAGACAAATAATTTCTGGAAAAGCTTGATGGAGAATTCATATATCCTGACTCTTAACCCACTGCTCTTTCCACTGTATCATAGTGACTCAATATGTGAAAGAGAAAGAGAGAGAACCCCATTTTTTCAGTTTTTCAGTATGCCCAAATGATTTGACATGATTTGAATACATCTTAGATGCTGACAAGGTTGCTGACATAAAATTAGTATGGGGAAAGCCATGGTAAATTCTCACGTCAATATAAATAAAATACAGCATTTTAAACTTTTCTTTTTTTCTCAGTTTTTCCTTTCATGTTCCTGCTCTCCATTTTTTTTCACTGGGTGATCCACATCCAAGTCTACTGGGGTAAAGTGAAAACATCCAAGTTCTTCAAATTCTCTACTCAAGATGCTTATTTATAATTTCCATTTAATATTTCAGGATTATGTTTTCCTATTTTAGATTTTTTTCAGTCATGTTTCTAAAGGCAGGAATGACTTCATGAAACACCTTCCAAAGGTGAATTTTTATTAACTATTATGGTGATAGTAAATAAAAAATGTCTCAAGCTTAACTTGGAACTAGAGACCAGGAAAAAAAAAAAAAAAAGAAAGAAAAAAGAAAACCAACACCCTTTATTCATGGTTCATTTTGCTTTCCCATTCCACATATTACTTGTTTATTCCCCCACATGCTTAATGATATCCTCCTACATGCGTTCCACTTCTTCAGATTAGATGAAACTGTGTCATCCTGTCATAATACTCCATCCCTCCCAGACCTTTCCAGCACAGCCGTGCCTGCTTTCATCTATCTAAGCTCACAGAGCAAAGAGGATGGGTCAACAAACTCCTCAGTTCACATGACTGTTCCAAACCAATGTTCCTAAGTCATGCATCATCATTAATTTGTTTATTCATTTATTTATCAATTCAACAAACAACCCATTTGTCAACCATCAAGATTGCATCAACACCGTGCCCACTGAGAGGGACTACGAAGAAAAGCAAACTTAACCTCTACCCTCCAAAACCCTCCAGTTTGCAACTGTAATTTTTTGAAGCCTCATTCTGGTTTCCAAGGCTTTGAGTCTCTCTAAGCACAGGGATGGCCACACTTTGGTACTGGGCTAAATCCGCGACACTTCCAGCTCTGCAAACCAGAACGTGAAACTCAATCTGTTTCAGCCTTCTGCCCTTTCCCACCATCCCGTTCTTTATTCCCCTGATGTAGATTCTTCACTGTGATAACTGGGCTCTGACAAGTCTTCACGTCCCATTTCACCAGGTCTGCTTTTACTTGCCTCAGTTGACCTCGGAGCTTGAAATTTTTTCCATCCCTGTCCCTTATTCTTGTATCCTTCTTGCCCTGCCCAAGAACATCCAGCCCAGTTTCTTTGCTCCTAGAGTATCAAAAATGTCTAAAGAAATGTAAATAATTGTAACAGACTTGTTTCAGTCCATGTTATCCAAATGGGATCTTCTTTTGTGATGGTAATTGAATCTTCATATATTGTCCACAGCAATTACTCTAGATTTCTGTTCTTCAAGAGTCCAACCCTACTCGCTTCCCTTACTGTCAACTGATCATCTCTTTTCCTACTTACTTTAAAGAGTGCAGCTCACATGACATGAATTCCCTGAACTACCTTAACTTCAACCAAAATCATTCTTCCTTTTTCTTTTGATCTTATTGCTAATAAATCTGTACCTCTGCCCACAGCAAAGGCTACTCTCTAAGGCTACTTCCTCCCAAGCTACTGATAACCCAGTCTCCTTTTACATTTTCAGCTTTCTCTATGCCTCACTTTTGCACAGAGCCATATTTAACAAGCCTTCTTCCTGAAGAAAACCTTCTCTGAATTTTGCAGTCTCTTAAGACACTTCTTTACCCTCGTGTCTCCAATATTTGACCCTACACTGTCAAAAACCCTCTGCAATATTGAGCATCTTTCACTTGAACGTACATGGCTTGTTGTATTTCAAATAAAACATCTTCATCCACATATTGTTATGATGCTAACAATAATGATGATAATGATGGCTAGCAACAACTGTTTATTATGTCTAGCATTGTGCTAAATATTTTACACACATTTCTTATTCATCTACCATTGTTTTATTTACCCAGTTGAAGGTAAGTCCTTAATGACAGTGACCGTTCATTGTATTTTTCAAATACAAAGTGTCTTAAACTTAATAGGGTCACCCTAAGTGACTATTGATCTGAATAGCTAATTAGGCTATTAATGATTTTTTGGGTAAAGTTTGCCTTCATGTCATTATGATTTTTTTGAAGATTTTATCATTAAGTAATCTCTACACCCAAGGTGGGACTCAAACGTACAACCCTAAGATCAAGAGTTAAATGCTCCACTGACTGAGCCAGCCAGGTGCTCTGGGATTTTGCATTTTTTAAGAACAAGAGTTATATCTTCTATTTTCTTAAAGTTTCTTTCTCAAACCCCAGTTTAAATTCTGTACACAGCAAACACCCTGACAGAAAAGAATAAATGTAGGTATCCTAGTAAAGTGATGAATATTGTATTATTTGTTTATTTGATTGTCATTCAGGACAAAAAGAAAAACAACATATGATTCCTGATGCCAGCCAGTGATCAAAGGAAAGTCTTTGACAGATTTCATCATTATACACAAACATTGTAAATACCACTATCTCCTCTTCTATGTTTAAAAAAGGATCCCAGGTAAAGATGAAATGAAATAGAAAACTAAGCAATATGCAATTCCTTCTCCATCTTCATGTTTTGACCTCAAATGCTTTGTTGGAGCAATGAACAGACATTTGTCCTACAGCTTGTCTGCTTGGTTTTCAAAGATGTCAAAGGAATTTAATTGGCAGAGGCTCTCAAAATTGACTGGTTAAGTCCTCGCATTACAAATTTGTTAGATATTGCATTTCTGTTTTCTAGAGAAGAAGCTAATGAGGAACCAGTGTAAAGGGAGGAAACAGTTCAGAGTCCATTTATTTCTTAATGCATAAAATTGGTTTAACACTTACCTGTAGATACAAACTGGTGAAAATTGTATAATCAAATAGTGAAATAATCAAATCAGGGTGAGCATTTAGTATATGTTAGGCACTGCATTAGGTATTATTTTTTAAAATTTTATTTATTTTATTTTTTTATTATTTATTAAATTTATTTAAAGATTTATTTATTTGACAGAGAGCGAGAGAGACAGGGAGAGAGGAAATATAAGCAGGGGAAGTGGGAGAGAAAGAAGCAGGCAGGGAGCAGGGAGCAGGGTTCCCATGGAGCAGGGAACCCGATGCAGGGCTCCATCCCAGGTCTCTGGAATCATGACGAGAGCAGAAGGCAGAGACTAAATAATCGAGCCACCCAGGTGCCCCTGCATTAGGTACTTTAAAAATAATATTCCATTGGGGTGCCTGGGTGGTTCAGTCTGTTAAGCATTTAACTCTTGATTTCAGCTCAGGTCATGATCTCAGGGTTGTGAGATCATGCCTGGCATGGAACTCTGTGCTGGGTATGGAACCTGCTCAAGATTCTCTAGCTCCAAATAAGCCAATCAGAGAAAGACAATTATCATATGATTTCACTCATAGGTGGCATTTAAGAAACAAAACAGAAGATCACAGGGGAAGGAAGGGAAAAATAAAGCAAGATGAAATCAGAGAAAGAAAGAAACCATAAGAGACTTTTTTTTTTAAAGGTTTTTACTTATTTATTGAGAGAGAGGTAATGAGAGAGAGCATGAGTGAGGAGAAATCAGAGGGAGAAGCAGACTCCCCATGGAGCTGGGAACCCGATGTGGGACTCGATCCCAGGACTCCGGGATCATGACCCGAGCCGAAGGCAGTCGTCCAACCAACTGAGCCACCCAGGCGTCCCCATAAGAGACTTTTAATGATAGGAAACAGACTGAGGGTTGCTGGAATGGAGGGGCTAGGGGTATGGGGTAACTGGGTGCTGGACATTTAGGAGGTCATGTGATGTAAAGAGCACTGAGTGTTATATAAGACTGATGAGTCATTAACCTCTACCACTGAAACTAATAATATACCATATGTTAATTAGTTGCATTTAAATTAAAATATTTCACTTGTACATAGGGAATCATTATTTCCACTTTACTGATGTAGAAATGAATTCTTATATACTCAAGTTCATGAACTTGGTAATTGGTAAAGGCAAAATTCAAACGTTGTTTCTCTGACTCTAGACTAATCTAGAGCATCCCAAACCAACACTTGCCTTTGATATGTAAAAGCATTCATATATTATTCTGAAAAGATTGGAAACATGTTTAATGACTATAGTTAGAGTTGATATTCTTAGTTCTTGGACAATAATTTTATTCTGTTCTGTAAGATTAGGAATTGAGACTTAAATTTTCCTTATCCAGTTTCTAGATGTAAGGTTGTCCGGTGATTTTCTTTTCCCAGCAAAGGAAGGAAAGATGCAGGTGGTTATTAATAGCCCTTTATAACTGGAGTACTAGATTGTCTGTGTAAATATAACTTACACACATTCAAAGAGGGAAACATCAGGGGCCTATTTGGGTCTTGATGTGCACGTGGAACAGCATGAATGTTAATGATCACCAAGCACCTAAGACAGACCCTTGTTACTACTAGCACGTAGGCTTCATAATGCTCCTAAGTTTTTCTATTTCTCTCATCTTTGTAGAAAATAGGGTTTTTTTCACCCTCTTAAAAATTCTACACAATAATTTTATTCTGAATTTGAATCTGATTAAAATACAGAAGGTGTAATGTTCCTTATAAAAGGACATTCTTTGTCTTTTGTGTTAAAACATACAATTTCTTTCATTTTTAAAACACTAAAACCAATATAAGAATATTAAATGCAATGTAGAGTGTTGTTAATATAAATCAGGGTTTGTGATACTTCCTGTTATAAATCAACTTTGCTGTTCTCTAAAACTTTATTGTTAAAAAAAAAAAAGGTGATATGCTATATTGTTGTTCTTCGTGTGTAACAGGTTGATTTCAGGGGCTTAAATCCAGGTTTCACCCTCTGAAAATACTGGACTTAATCCCTCCACGGTAATGTTTTCCTTTATTGTGGCTTCCATTCTCAGAGACTATTTCTTCTTCACCAAATGTTCATTCATTCATTCATTCTACCAGTCATAACTCCTACCATGTGAGTTCACTGCTATATTGGGCACTCTGAGGCAAGAAGGAATAGTCCTTTTTTAAAAGCAAATATTTTTGGGACCCTTACTAAAGCTAATATATATATTATTTATTTAATTACTTCAACAATCCTATGAGGTAAATGGCATGGTACTCTGCTCCCATTTTAGAGCTCAAGAAATCTCTTGCCCTCACAAAATTAACTAGGTAAAATAGGTACAAAGGAAAAAATAGGTAAAAAAGGAACAGTCTGACATGTTAAAATTAGTAGTGTCCACCTGAAGGCTGGGGAATTTCAGAGAAGGAAGAGATTGACATGATTTGGGGTGTTTTAGGTAGACCACATTAAAGAAATGGAATTTGAGCCGGCCCTGAGGAACAGAAGGGTGAGTAGATTTTGGATAACTAGACAAAAAGGAGTGAGAGATTAGGGTCTCAAGGAACAGCATAGGCAGAGATTCAGAATTTGGTATAAATGTGATTCTTTTTTGATATTACCAGGAGATCTGGTCTGAGGAGAATGAAACACTTTTGATATGAAATGGATGACACTTCATACTGCTCTCTGAAGAATGCAGATTTTGCTTATGGTTCCTAAGGGGCAAGTATGAATTCTAAGAAGGGTATTTGAACAATGAGAAAAGGGTTATAAGATGAATGTGGACCCACCAAATTGAGGAGAACATGAAGGATAGAGACCAGTCAAATGTAACTGAATTTTTCTCATTTGGAAGATTAATGAGAGATGAAAATGTCTGGTTGATTATTTCACACCAGGTATCAAAATATGTCAACTTGGAAATATGAAAGGGAAGTCTACTGTTGTTTGTCTCTCACTGACTCCCTCAATTCTTTAAAAACTCCTGGTGACATAGACCATTCTAGGATCTATAGTGATCAAGTGACCAAAACCCCATACCATTTCTGTCCTCAAGTAGCTTACAATCTAGTGGGGAGAAACATACCTGCTGGCAACTAAGTATAATATGAGACAAAACTTGTAAATGCTATAAGAAGACCCTCAAAGGAGCGAGTAGTTAATCTTGAGTGGGAGACTGTAAGATGACTTCCTGGTGGAGATGGCTTTTAAGTATGGTATGATTCTGTCAGACTGAAAAGAGTTTCTGTGTTGATGGAACATTATAAGCAAAGGCAAAGGATTATAAATGATAATCAGTCATTCAGAGTTGAGGTATATACTAGCAAGTGACAGTAAAGGCAAGATGGTGTTAGATCATGACGATGACAATCCAACTCAAATGCCAACTCTTTCAGAAAGTAGTGGAAAACCATAGGAGGTTGAGTATAAAGTGGTGTGGGAGATGAGTTGCAATTATTCATGGATATTCCCAAGTGCTAGGAAAGCAACTTCTAACTAACTTTGGTAGTGTGAAGAGTGAATTAAAGAAGTGAGGGATAGAAATGGGGTTGGTGAACAAGGTATCATAATAGCTTGAATGAAAGATGAGTATTTAAGTCAGGATAGTGCAAAAACTGATGGGGAGAAATAAAAGTGATATATGCTATTTGAGATAGTAGAATTCATAGTATTTGATGACTAATTAGATAAAGTATATAGGAGTCAAAGATGATGCCATAGTTTCTAGCAGGACAGCTCCTCAGAATGGTAAAAACTTCTGAGGTGAAAGGTTTGTCAGGTAATTTAGCTTTTATTTCCAAATCTGCCACCAGTTAGCTATGTGGCATTTTTTACTACTGGCATTTTTTCCTCAACTATCAAAATACAATTAAGAAATTGTTCTGTAGTATAACTTTCAATTTTAGAATTCTGTGATTTAATTCAATTAAACTCTTCCCATTGCTTCTTGTAGTTTTAAACTCAGCAGAGTACACTAGGAAGAAGATACTTTTAGATTCTAAAAGTCTATTCTATTTATCTAGATGAACTTAATTTTTGTTATTTAATGTGTGAAGCTGAGAAGGAAATTCAGAGGTTTTTACTTACTTTTAGTTAGGAATGAAATCTGTGTGTTGAATATAAGTGAGAAGTACTAGAGACAGTAACTTTGTCTTTCCTTCACAACTTATTCCCATTAATAATAATACTTTTTATCAGAAAATTTGTGTGACGTGTTTAGAATTTATCTATTTCAATATCTATTGGCTCTTTTTTTTTTAAGATTTTATTTATTTATTTGACACAGAAAGAGATCACAGGTAGGCAGAGAAGCAGGCAGAGAGAGAGTGGGAAGCAGGCTCCCTACTGAACATAGAACCCGATGTGGGGCTCAATCCCAGGACCCTGAGATCATGACCTGAGCTGAAGACAGAGGTTTAACCCCCTGAGCCACCCAGATGCCCCTCTATTGGTTCTGTTTTGATTAGAAAAGAAAAATGGTATCTGATAGTAAATTAATTCCATATTTATTCATTAAAAATATATTTAGAGTCTATTAATTTTAAGGCACTTCTAAATATAGAGAAGAAACTGATGGTTACCAGAGAGGAAGTGGATTGAGGGGTTGGGTGAAATAGGTTGGGGATTAAGAGTAAGAGCTTATTTTACTTATTTTGATGAGCACTGAGTAATGTATAGAATTGTTGAATCACTGTGTTGTACACCTAAAACTAATATGACCTTGTACATTAAAAAATAGTGACAATAAATTTTTTAAAAATTAAAAAATAAGATTGAAGTAAAGTTAAAAAAATTAAGGTGCTCTTATAGGCAACATGGCAGCCCAAGAAACAATCCATGCTCTCAGAGTTTGCAATCTAATTTGGAAAAGACAGCACATCAATTCATAACACACTACAGAATTTATGACAAGGTTAGGTGCTTTGTTCAATTAGCATTCACTGGAAGAAGGTATCAGTGTGGGTTGGGATGGCTAGAGAAGGTCAGCCAATAGCTGGATCTTGTAGGACTTGGGTGGAGGCAAAGAGATGGTCCATTAATAAGCAATTTCAACCAGAAAAGATGACTTATTGCAATTCCCCATGTATTTAGCAACAGTTTCTGGGATAAGAAGCAGCAACTTGCAGTTGTAAAGAAATATGTATTTATTCTCTAAAAGAGCAGAGTTATAAACTGAGGATCACCAGTAAGTTCCTAATTACCAAGTCCAATGTATTCGTTCAGCATTTTTTCCTTTGTAGTTATCTAAATCTTTGATTGAATTGACCATTCGCTACTTTTTGAAACTTTCTTTCTTTGCCTTGTGGTTGTTTAATTTTTTTTCTATCTTAATCTTTTTTCTTTCAGTGAATTTGATTTTTCTCCCCATCCACCAAGAGCCCTGGCCTCAGCTTTCTACTTGTTTCAATAAATACACTCCCAATGGTTAATGTCATGGTCCCAAGATGTTAAATACTATCAGAATATATTTGCATCACTCTCAAATCTATGTCTTCAGCCCTGACTTCCTGTGTTTCAATTCCTCATTTCCGATGGACGTTCTTTTAGTCACATCCATATATAACTTTTATATGAAAATACTTCTGTCTAAAGACTAGCTCAAGGTCTTCTCAAAATTGGATCCTCCTTCTTTTTATCTAGAAATAGCAAGTACTGCCATGTTCTAAGCATGCAGATGTATAATCCTGAAGCCATTTTGATTCCTTCACCCAGGGTTTCAACTGATTGTGAAGAAATGATGTTGCTAATTTCGCCACTGTCACCACCCTAAGACAAGCATTTTATCACTTCACACCTGAGTGACTACAATGACTTCCAGTTGGTCTTTTAAAGTCTGGTTTTCCCCCACAGAAATCACGGTAGTATAACATGACACAAATTCTTTGGTCTAGTGCTTAACATCCTCCACCAGCTGGCTTCAACTTAACTGTCCAGCTCCATTTCCCATGAATTACCTCCTAGGACCCTCTGATTCAGGAGAATCCTTTATTCACTATCTTCTCTACAGATTTCACAATGTCTTTCGTTGGCTTACACATTCTTCTGCTAGAAAATACTTCCTCACTTCTTCATGACCACTGAGAATATACTTAGTTCACATTTCACCTCTGTCATGGAGCTTTTCCTGAATACTCACCCCACAAGATCTCTCCTACCTTTGTAATTTGAAATAACTATATTCCTTCTATTTGTTGTGTATAGGCACCTTTTTCTTATTGTACTTTTTTTTTTTTAAGATTTTATTGATTTATCTGACAGAGAGAGACACAGCAAGAGAGAGAACACAAGCAGGGGGAATGAGAGAAGGAGAAACAGGCTTCCCGCTGAGCAAGGAGCTCGACCAGGACTTGATCCCAGGATGCTGGTATCATGACCCAAGCCAAAGGCAGATGCCTAACTGACTGAGCCACCCAGGCACCCCTTCTTTGTTTTTTCTTGTATGTTAGTCTCCTCTTCCAAATTAAATAATAACCATGTCTTAAACTTCCTGGCCTATCTTCCACCACAAGTGCACCAACGGTGTGCATAGAAGATTCTCAATGAATACTTACTTGTTTCTTTATTGACCGAATACACATAAAATATAAGCAATAGTGAGTAGTATTAGAAAAAGATATCTTAAAGCCTGGTGGAAGTACATTTTCAGAATTTATTTTTAAATTTTTTGTACAGGAAAAATTTTTACTAATTTAGAATTCAAGTGTACAAAACAGCTAATAAATTGGCACTTTGTGGGATAAATTAATTTTTGTGACACTTTTAACATCTATAAAGTTAATAAGAATTAGGATTTATTTATGTTTGAGCTTGAAATTTAACAATTTACCTTTAAAAAAAACCCATAAAGCCATTTTTGATGCCATGAGTTGGAATATTATAGAAAGTATCAAATGTATGCTTTCTCTTTATTATTGTCTTTTTACATGAAGTTATTTTGCCTTGTTGGTACCCCTGCAACATCGATGATTAAACCTGGAAATATTCTTAAGTAGCAATTAGTGTGATCTATTTATTTTTCAGGTGGGGATACTAGGTTCCAAAGAGAGTAACTGATATTCCTTAGGTTACAATCTGGTTATTGCCAGAGCTATACCTGAAAACCAGGATTAATCTTTCTTAATTCTATACATTTTCCCTAATCTTATATTGCACAGTTTCATTTTTGTACCTGAAATTGACATACTCAAATGAGAGAAAAATTACAACAGTTGTTCATTATTTCTCTTATTTTACACCCAAGAAAGTGAATTAGTGCCTTGTAAGTTATTAATAAGGAATTCTAAATAGAAGCACAGCATGAGCAGTTTATTATGATGTGTATCAACACAAGGGAGATATGACTATCATCTGAATTATTCACATTTCTAAAACTTCATAAAACTGTAACTTTTTTTCTCATTGGTGACTTGAGCGGATATACCACTGTGATTTTTCATTTCATTTTGTTTTGGAAGATAACCTTATACTGGGCACCAGGTAAATATTTGTAATGGCCATGTGAAGGATTGTTCATAACGCCAAAAATAATTAGCCTTATCCAGAAAAAGAGAGAGAAAAACAGTGAGTCAATGTACATTTGCACTGGTGACGGGAGGATGTGAGGGCAGGCATCATTCATTGTTGGGAGAGGATCGCAGAATGTCACAAGTGTCCTGAAATCCCACTCCACAGCAGTTGCAGACTAAGAAGAAAACACTGCTTACCACTTTCCTCCTGTAATATTTTTGGCTTCAATAAAAAGAAGTGAAATTGTCAATTTTCTCTAAAACTTCTGCCTGGAAAACGTTATTTAGAGGAGGCAGAGGGTACCCAGAATTAAAAGTGAAGAAAGAATACAAAGGAGCTCAGATGATCAATTTTTGTATGGAATGTTCATGGAAATTTGGTTTGTCTTCCTGAAAAAACATTTACCATCTAAATTACAGCATATCATTTGAATTCTCAATCACTACTATCAAGCGGTAGCCAGGAGAGGCATATTACATTCTAATTTTGAGATTATTCATGCCGTCTTTTAAAATAAAAATTACTACCATAAATTTGCCCAACTCGTGCGTTTAAAAAAAATTTATGTATCCAGTTCAGTTTTCTTAACTTTCACAGGCAAATCAGGGGTTTAAGAATGAAAGATGTATTTGCTGAGAAAAAGAAAATACATAAATAAAGTAAAATAAAATAAAGAGAACTCCGCTTTGAGACCAAATCAGGCAACCTGTAATGTCTGACTTAATCGCTAAGTCATGGAGCTACCGATGCACGGGCCAGAATTTCTCTTCCTGACTCACTAAACCCGCATGACACGGGGCAAGGATGATCTTGGCGTGGAAAACACAACTTACCTGTACCATTGTTAACTGCGGTCTGGATCGTGGCTTCCGGCCCCATCGTGTCATAGTCTTCCTTCATTTCTTCTGTGGGGGAAAATTATCTTTAGCATTTGAAAACTGTAGAAAGGCTTACTATACTAAGCATGCCAACCACAGGAACAAGGAAGATTCTTTTAAAGGAAACAGAGAAAAGGCTTGTTGTAACCCTCTAAACAATAACTTTGTTCAGGCAATTGAATGACTCCAATAGTGCTAGCTACACAAGAACTTATTTACTTTAAGCATTACTGCAAGCTGTGAAAAACAGAGGTGCTTATTTGGGACAAACGAAGGGCTTTTCTTCCGGTGGCAGTTCTAGTGACAAACAGGGGGAAAGATATTATTTTTTCAATACGAGTCAAAAGCAACTAAGTATTTGTACTTAGGAAGAGGCATGCCAGCTGCTGGGTCTCTGGTAACTCGGGGTGATTAGTGGCCAGTTGAACATTTCATGCTTTTTCCCCCCTTGGAGGAGCTACGATGGGGCTAATCTTTGCAGGCGTTTTTTTTTTTTTTTTTAAACCTAATTCTACATATCAAAACTTGAAATTCCCAGTTTATAAAATAAGCATCCCAGAGGTACTTGAAAACACCTGTTTCACTGTTTTAGGTAAACTTCTAAAACAAACCTACCCTAGGCCTTTCCCTACAACTCCACAAAGATCTTTCTTCCTTATCATTTATGCTCCAGCATATAACTGTAGCCATTTTCTGAAGAAAAATATATAGAAGTAAGCAAGAGCTCAAGGTGGTGATGAAGATGAAAATAGGTAACACTGAGGGTGAAGATTCATAGGTGAAAAAAGGTTATTTTCCAGAATTGCAATGTTTTAAATTATGGGGAATTTGAAAAACAGGAGAGCTCTTGAATTTTCTGCCTCCCAAATTACAGAGTATGTGAGAGGGCAGAGAAGGACAGCTGACAGTTTAAAAAATGCTTTGAGTAAATAAATTAAACACGGACTTTAAAAAAATCATATTTTTACAATAACCATACTAATGAGAACCAACCATGATCCAGGATAAATACCTCTCTGATCATCATTTTGCTTAAAATAAGAGAAACTTTATAAATAGGACTCTGTAAATTCCCAAATTATCCTGAGCATTCTTTGCTTATCTCATTCTAGTCATAATTATCTGGTAGAAAAACAGGTTCTAGCAAATGGTACAGCAAAATTAAGATATATGATTTACAAGTACTATCCTGCAGCCTATCTGTTTATGTTATCAGAACAAAAAAAGCCTGGGCCTCTTAAGGTAAAATACAGATATAAATAGATGCTAATTTAATGCTACTACCCATTACAGTCAGATCATTTGAATGGTATTTGTTTAAACCGTACAACCGCTTTAAATATGTTTCTGGCCCTGGACTTCTCTCTTACTTAAGGAATATTTTCACAGGGACACTTTGCATAAAACATTTAGAAGTTCAATATATAGCAATATTGTATTGTCAATTGTAATAATTGATCGGTTGAAAGGCTCCCTCATCTGATATTTTTATCAGTCTCTAGAAGGAATTAAATTAAGGTATTTCTGAGAAGTTCAGTACTGGCTATAAATATAGCTTTTGTGTCTTTCTTCCTCGCTCATCTCATGTGATTTCTGGTAGCCAAGAGTCAGAAGAATCATAAGTTTTCCATCTGAGAGATCAAGTCACTGAGGGGAAAACAGTTAACAGCACTTTTTTTTTTTTTTTTTGCATAATAGTGGTAATGTTCAAGATTTCTGCTGTACTTCCTTCCTCATTGTCATTTTCTTATGAAAAAGTAAAGAGAAGTTACAGTAGATGGCTGCTTCCCAAATTATTAAATGCTGGGTATACAAATGTGTCGTTGGCACTCTGTGTGGATTGCATTCTGTGGTAATACCTTAGCTAGAACCCTCTTTTACCAAAGATTATGCAAGTGAGATGGTGTCACTTTTACCTAGAATGTACTTGGCTTCAATTCACTGAGCACCAACGTTTCCTTTTTTTGAACTTTAGGCTCAATTTATTAAAATCAAACACTAATCCTTTTCGGGTTTGTATGTGAAATACTGTGTATATGCCTATTTAATTACGTTTCCTGCAAATCCATTTTCAGAAGGACATAATAATCCATAGATTAAGACCATCTTCTCTAAATTACAGGCAATCCTGGCTGTCGCTCTGCCTCTCGCCTAACCTTAAACATTTTCCGAGACAACTCTGACTCAGCACACTGGGTCTAAAACCACATAGTATATTTGTTTTTAAAACACTTGTAAAAGTTTGCATTTTCCAGTCACCCTTGGGATGAAGGTTTGTAAAAATAAAGAACACTTTCTTCCTTAAGATGAAGAATCCTTGAATAAGCAGAAAGAGGCCAAGATGCAGGTGATTTATTTAAGTCTGTGTCAATGATAATGATGTCATGGTTTCCAGCACACTGTGTCCACCCCATTGTGGGACGAAAGAATGTCAAGGACAATTCTAAACACAAAACTTTGATTGTGCTGGAACCGGAAAGGCACAGTAAGAGCTCCACCGCACTCTTCAGTTGAAAACCTGCATCCTGCAGACAAACTACAGAATGCATGCGAGAGAGAGCAAAAGAGAGGGGGCTTATCTCAGAGTCAAGCTATGTGCTGGGGTATGATGGTAGACAGCCAGGCACCAGGGATAAAACACTACTAAATAAAACAGCACCAGAATTAGAATTATTGTCTATATTGTGTGTTTTGAACAATAAATAAGAAAAATATTTTATCAGAAGAAAAATGTGTTATCTGAGAGTCAGGATAAACAATGAGTAGCTTTTTAAGACCAATTTCTTTTCATTAGACATCAAGGCACCACATCAGAGCACTTTTGGAACAATAAAAAAAAGAACAATAAATCATTACTAATCATTAGAACTAGACAGGTAATAGCCGGGTAACGTTCTGGGTCCAAATAGCCAAATGAGATTAGGGATTTACATTTTATTTAATTATCGTGACTCCAGAATGCTAGTTTATTTACCATAAAGGTAAGAGCAAAGAACAGCCTGTTCATTTGTATCACAGGCACCATTAACTACAGGTGATAACAGGGTCTGTAATGCACTCGTATGGATTATTGTATATTAAAACATTTAGAATTATGATCCATGGCCAGCACAAAATGCTGCCATGATCACAAACTCCTACAGTTTGACATTACTGTTTTGGCTGTTTTTCAATTATTGATCTTAATTTTTTAAAATTAAACTTTTCTTTTTTAGAAGTTTGGGGTCGTACATTTGTTATATCGTTATTAATTATTCCTTTAAGGGTGGAAATTCTAGTAATTGGTCCTTACCCTTGATTTCTAGATATTAAAATTTAAAGCATCAGAACATTCATTCTTATAGCCCTGCATATCTAGTTCATTAACAAATATGAATAGCTAACACCAGCTCATTTAAATAGTATGTCTTACATGAGTTCTCGCCACACTCTGTTTCTGTCACACTGCTCCCAAGAATCATTGGCTCTTATTATACATGTAAATGGCTATCATAAAAATAAAAATTTCATTTAAGATTGTTAATGACTTCTGCAGCAGTCAGACTTCCTTTAATGATCATCCTCTGCCCCTAATTAAACGTATTTATCTTTCAAGCATCTTTGGCTGAGTTCTCCCTCATAGTTGAAAATCTAAAACCTTAAGTCTTAATGGATATAACGATAAATGTTTATGTGTGGGATTGCTGAGATCCGAGAAACCTTCACCGAAAGCAAAATTGGAAACAGAAAGAATACAAAACTTGGCACGGCAATTTAGGAAAACGAAAAACAAATACACTACACTCAAACTGCCATCGGTCTTTTTTTTTTTTTTTTTCCACATTTAATTTTCTTTAGGAGTGGAAGTGCTTTTATTATCCTCCTTCCAGTATACCGAACAATTGCCCTGCCTAGGTTCGAGGCTTTATAGTCTGCGACATCACAATGGCATATAGGTAGACTCTTGTTCTTACTTCCTTTCCCACCCACTTCACCTATTTATAAAAATGCTATTGTTATTTATATCATTAGAGGAAAAAAAGGGGGGGGTAAATCATGGCAGCTCTCCTTGGGTCTTGGGAATAGAGATTTAAGGAGACACTATGGTTTCAACTGGAAGAGTCATTAAAAATTTTTTTTTTGCAAGCCACCTCACCAAGTAGAGAGGGGCAGAGGGAATTTATGGGAATAAGATTAATTCTCTTTGATTCTGCTAATCATTTCATACCTTAGTGATGTTCCCTCCTAAGTGAATTTTAGACCAAGACATTTCCATATGCTGAGTGGCATGTGAAGTTTTGGGTTGAACATAATTTATCTTATTTTTATGATAGTTGTCCTTGGATGGGTTTTACTTCCCCAGAGACTCCCACCAAACAGCAGGAATCATTATCAAGTACTTAAGTGTTAAATAATAAGAAAGCTACCTGACCAGGTGAAAGTGTGAAATCACATTCACACTTAACAAAGGGGAATGATTAGATGGTTGAATTACAATAGAAGGTGTCAGACAGACATAGAAACTACATTAAATTGATAGTTACTTGTCTGTATTGTTATATAACTTCCAAATCGATGTTCGCTGTGCGTTTTATATTTACTTCCATTTTGTCCCGAAAGCCTAGAGCTCGCTCACATCATCTAAACGGCACGTTGTAACCGGGGTACAAGATTTCCTGTTGTGTGTTTAAAACATAGTGCATGGGCAACTCACACCCAGACGGAAACATCATCTCTCCCTAAGATGTTAGGGTTATAATGTGATAACGCTACCGTCACTTCATCGTCTGTCACAAGCTTTGGTATCTCTATTCTGCAAAGAAATATTTTAATGATTCGGTTGTGGACGTTCCACTAGGTAGTCAAGATTAGTTTAAGATGGCACAGGAAGGGGCCAAGTGGCCATAGACACTTACCTGGACCATCGACAGAGGCTTGCAGAATGTCGTTGTTGTGCCAAGTGTGTTCCACTCCACCCTCTCTTAGGTCATCTTCCTCATCTTCCCTTGGCAGCAGAGCTTGGCTCACGTGTGGGGAGGACTCATGGTTGGGCACGCTAGCTGGACTCCTCTCCTGGTCCAGAGGGTTAGCAATCCCGTCCTCCTCAGCAATCTGAAGCTTGTCCTCTTCATCTGTTTCTGAACCCGTGTCCACTACATTGTCATAGTTCACCACTGAAGAGAAAGCACAGAACACACACTCTCTAAACACTTTGTTGAAAAATATCAGTCACCCCTAATTGTTTAGTTAAATGGAAAATAATTAATATTTTCATAACTTAATTACTCAGCCATGTCAGGAAAATATAATTAATATCTTTCATGTTTTAGCATTTTTATTCTTATTCAATTATCACTGTGTACTCTTTCTGATTTTAAATAGTTTTTTGTTTGTTTGGTTTTTTTTTTGCTAAAAAGACGGGTAATCCTAAAAAGCAACGGTAGCACATATCCTCAGAAATACATCTATATTGCATATGTAAAGAGACTCATGGCAAGTGTACTTTCAATACTCCAAACAAACTTATTAAATAGATATGCAATTGACAATTTTATTAGCTTAGTGACACAGAGTGTGTGCTATAAAATGTTGTACTATAAATACGACATGACTTCACTATATTAGCTGTGGTTTTATTCCTAGAAACCATAGACACATACACGCACACACTATCTCTCTCTCTCTCTCTCTCACACACACACACACACACACACACACACACACACAATGTCCATCTATTTAGTCAATACACAAACACATCCACAAACCTGCTCAATCTCAAATGTTCACTGTTGCTTCTACGTCAACCGTCATGTGCTAAGGCCATTTATATCCCAATCTTTTAAGCAGAAAATGAGGAAAAGCCATATCTTCTGGGCCATTAATACCACTATTGAGATGTCTTCATAGTGCCATAATTACAGAAGATTTCAAAGTGACACAGGCAAGACCAACACAAATGTTAAAATAACTCACAAGAACCGACGGGCTGCTTTTGCAGCCCTCAGTCCCAGCAATGCTCAGTAGCTTTTCTTAAAATAGACAGCCTGTAAATAAGGTCTGTGAACTCAATTGAAGGTGGCTGTTTCTGAATTAGTCAGCCCTCACAGGCTCTCGGCCTACATGCTAGTACATAAATTGTCCACTTTACCACCAGACAAGAAAGATTAGAGTAATAAACACGGGGCATTAGCTCAGCTAGAGAAACACACCAGCCGTTACGCACACACAGGATTGCCAAGAACTGTTAACCCAACTCTCCAGAAACACACACAAAAAAACAAGTTAGAACCATGACATCATGGGAACAAGAGGGAGAGAGAGAAAGGGGGGAAAAAAGCCCATGGAAAAAAAAAAAAGCGCAAACAATTTTCAGGTTCATTTTGATTTCTCTGCGCCTAATAAAGCAATCCTCCGCTAAGTTATCAACTGAGCTATCTCAAGTGGCTCTTGCCAGCTATCGGATTATACAAAAGTGGCAGAAAAGGAGGAAAAAAATGAAAAGGATTGTGTGTCAGGTTCATAATGCTTTTGGAGAATTCTGGAAACATGTCTAGTTACAAATTTTAGTCAGTCATATCTGTTTGCTTTGACAGGTTCCCAGGGAGTAAAAAAGGAACAAAAAGAGAGAGATTTTTTTTGTCATGTGAGGCTGGGGACAAAAAGATTACACCGTGCATATCTGCTCATAATATGATCTTTGTATAATCCGCGGGTCTGCACTTGCCTTCGGAACAACTGCACAACAGGTGCAAATTAAAATGAAAACGGCAGCGGAGCCGGGCAAACAGAATCTGCTGACCTGGTTTGAATACCAATTGACGGGGGAAACAAAACCTTTTCAAGAGGTGTGACCACAAGGGCTTAGGCAAGTTCAGGCTGGGTAATGCCCTCAGATCTACAAAAAGAGAGATATTCTAACATCTCTGCTCTAGCTGTGTGGTCCAGATATACCTTAGTACAATCAATAATGTGCTTCTTTTTTTTTTTTTTTTTCTTCCCCCTGGTGACTGAGATTTAACCATTTCTTAGCAACAAGCAGAAGATTCTTTACAAATTTTCTGAACGCTGAGTTCGGGGCGGGGGTGGGGGGCTGGTGAGAGTGGGGGGGGGTGGCTACAACAAAAGCTCCTAAGGCCTGGGAAGCTTTCAACCCACCTCCTAAAAACTGATCTCTGGGCCCAGGAGGAATAAAGAAAGGTCCAGAAGGAGTGAATAAAATTATCTAAGGCTGGACAGGCATTAAAAGGCCTTTATCCTGGAAAAAAAAAAAAACCATGCCTTTTAAGGTCTTTTTCTGCATGGACCACAATATCCCGTGTGACACGTGAGTGTTCCTGCAGCAATACAATTGAAATATTTTCTTGTGTAAAAAAGAGAGAGAGAGAGAGAAGGAGAGAGAGATAAATGATTTATGAACAGCCCTTGAGGAGTCCCAAATATCAGAACAATCTAAACAAACAATGAAGTCATGTCTCACCATATAGGGTCAGAAGTACAGCATCCATCACCTTCACAGGCCAACAACACTTCACAACCTTTAGGGTTCTCGCTCACAAATAGTAGTAAATACTTTTAAACTAAATAAATAACTGCTGTCAAGTTCACTTACAGAAGCAGTATGCCATCTTTTCCAGAGCTGCTTTACCTAGGATATCCATGCCCATAGCCATTGTGTTGGGATCCTACTCCCAACAACCCCCCCCTCCACCCCCGCCTTTCTTTTTCTAAATCCAGGTAAAACAATTCATAGCAAAGTTCGTTTTTTGTATCTGAATTCAGAGTAGATCCTTTCACCTTGCTCTTTTTGGCTGACCTTCAGACAATCAGAATTAAACCCCTTAATATGGACCTTGTCCTTCCTGCTCCTCACCTAGTCTTCCCCATTTCTAAATCCTCAGGATTTTCCTTTAAATTGTTCTCTCGAGTCCAGTCAGTGGATGTCCTCGTGTAATTACTGGAGAAATTTTCACCACACAATATTCTTATTTTGGCCAATAGAGGGTGGGTTTACCCCCATTTACACTGTGGCATAAAATAAGCTCATTTTCCCATTTGTTCCCGTTTTCATCCTTTGCCCACCATCATCGCCATTGGCATTAAGAGATCTTAATAACACAGCTTTGTCTCTGCAAAGAAGAGATTCGATTTTGTATGATAACTAATGTATACTGGTTTTAAATGAGGGTCACTGGGCAGAATATATTAGTCTATCATCTATTTCTGAACTTACGACACATATTTTTTCCTCAGCATTCGAAAGCATCAAACTGCCTACATAACGTACCAAAGTTCTATTCCGTCCTTACATTAGGTCAAATAAGCCACCCTTTGCATGAGCCTCAGCAAGATTTTATACATGTATTGGAGCTACATGGCTGGCAGAAAAACAGACAGTTACTTCAAAACCACAAAGAAGTGGGAGCCCAAAGAATTCCTTTCTGCAATTCAATAAACAAGAGGAAAGATGTACTGTTTGCTGGCTCAAAATAGACACTAATTTTACATCTGTCTCTGAGGCACAGCAAAAAGCCAACTAAAGAGCAGTAATAAATGTCCAAAAACAGCATCAGTATCCAAAACTCTCCCAGTAATCTTCAGAGGAATTAATTACAATTCTGTGTTAACAGTTGCATTGGCAAAATGCACCCATAATTATATACAGGTACTGTACTGTATTACAGGGAAATTTGCCATGTGATACCATGTTTACATGATAATTGATGGATAAGATAAAACTATTTGCATATGAAGTGCATATGAATTATTGGCATGGCTCACCATTTTATGTGGAATCATATTAAAGTTTCATTTTCTCTAAAACTGTATGTGTAATATGGGGTTACCAAAGGGTATAAAGCTGATACTTAAATTTGCTTTATAGCAAATGGGCCTGGAAAGATATATCTGAATATGCATTACTAAAAACCTATATTTAAATTCTTCATAGTTTATCTATAATAAGCATTATTTTCACTTCAGCAGATCGCATTATATTAAATCCTCTCTATTCTTCTTTCTAAGTAAACAATACTCTAAATTGTATCACTATACCAATTAATTTTACAATCATATGCAAAACAAATAATGGTTTCTCTTTACTGTCTATTGGCATAACTTTTTTTTTTTTCCAGATTTTTCTATTCTGGTGACATGTAACAGAACAGTAGCAAAATGTGACATTTTTATAATGTCCATACCTGCCGGAAAATTTCAGCATTTGCAAAAATGGCCTATCATAGCATTTAAACATTGCTGATAATTAGCTTGACATTTGAAATACCAGAACTGTTGTTTTGAAGATGCCCTATACAACGTTACCTAACTAACCCCTTTTCATACTTATATGCTTTCTCTACGTTATTCTGTCAGCTGGAGTACAAACAAGATATCAGTTGCTAACGTATTAAAATGAAAAAGAACTGATGTTAAGGGGTAACACTTCATCTTCACCAGAAGCACAAGTTGGTCTTTGTTTTTGTTTTTGTTTTTTTGATGTAAAGGAAAATTACATATGTGGATTATAGACAGTTGTTAATAAGGCGGTCAGTAATGATTTTCTATAAGTCCATTCAAGCTAAGTGTGCCAATAAATTTTTCAATGCGATGGTCAAACATTAATTAAGTAAACCTACAATGTGTAAGCCCAGAGGATACATGGATGCACTATTCTCACCTCAGGAAGCTTACTATCTATTTGGAGAAATAGAATCATAAAGCTGCAGTGCTAAAAGGCCACTTGAAGTCAGCCCTCCACATGTGACAAAGAAGGTGAGGTCCAGTGGCTTTCCTAAGTCCCTGCAGCCTGATGGTGGCAAAGCCAGTGCTAGAAAGCATGCCTTCAAGCGTACGACAACCACACAAAATCACACACAGTATTACAAATTCCCAATGAAGAATGGAATCTACATGTAAACTCCACATGATCAGAGTAAGGAAATGAAAATTCCCGGGACTTTTGGGGATTTTCACAATGCAAAATAAAGATTGTTGCTTAATTTTGAGTTGTTATGATGATTGTTACTTTCATGGATCCCCTTGATTTAAGTTATAGAAGAACCAATGTGATCAACTACCAGAATCTAGTGATACACCCATGTTTCCCACAATAGTTTGAAAACAATAGAAATAAAGAGGCAGTTCCCAGAATTATGAGCTTGAAGACCTGTCTTCTCATCCCAGTCCCAGCATGTAACCAGCTGTGTGGCCTTGGTCTGTCATCCAAGGAAACTTGATACAAATGAGTAAAAATAATGACAACATGTTCCCTGTCTATGAGATTGCCAGAAGGAGCCTGCAAACTTATATGTGTGATGGCAACAATGTGAAGTATAGAACACTGATATCCACTGAAATAAAAATAAAGATGGGACCAGAGGGGTGCCTGGATGGCTCTTGCGGCTAAGTGTCCCACTCTTGGTTCTGGCTCAGGTCATGATCTCAGGGTCGTGGGATCGAGCCCAGAGTCTGGCTCCATACTCAATGCGGATTCTGCTTGAGATTCTCTCTCTCCCTCTGTCCTTCCCCTGATCATGCACTCCCTCTCTCAGATAAATAAATAAATCTTTAAAAAAGTGAAATAAAATAAAATAAACATGGGACTATTGCTCTAGTGTCTTCGTCTCCTACCACAACATTAAATATAGGTAAAAAGAGAAGATTTGAACACATGGCAGTCACAGTTTTGGTGTTAGCCCTTCTTTTAAAAATTAATTTGCAAAAGTGTCCTAAGTAGTAGCTCCATGATGGGTAACAGTATGCTTAATCCTGCAGCTAATACTTGATGGAGACATGTAGCCTTATTTTTAAAATGTCTCTTCTGATTATAGGGCTTAAAGTTTAAAAGAACTCCTTAGGAATTTTATGAGTCATTTGGTTTCCTAAATCTCTTAGATGCTTGGAGATCATTTATATTTAAGCCAATGGATTAATGGCCTACTTGCTTTCTTAAAATGTCCTTATATGTGGTAAGTGTTCGTGGACATTCTAAGACCCTTCACCTGAACACTAACCCTTTATTCCTCCTCTTTCCTCCCAAAATTCGATTTCCAGGTACAATGCTACTGAAGACAGGATGCAGCAACTCTTCCAGAATTTTTATGCTGTTACTTGTTTTTCCAGGGAGGATTTATCATCAAGACCCCTTCTTGATCACTGTTAACTTGTTACCTCTGCACTTGGATGGATGAAGATTATAGGACTAAATTCAAGGGTCAATTTCTCATTTGATGAGGG
>NW_025422019.1:25950000-26010000 GCF_011764305.1 Mustela putorius furo
AATTGAAGTCTTAAGAAATAAATTTAAAATATATCCATGCTTTCCCTTTCCAGCGGAATTTGCTCCATCAGCCTCTCCGAGGAGGTAAGCTCTGTGGGGATCTTCCACACACAGCACCACTGCCCTCCCTTGCTTCCTCTTCTTCTTCCTTCTCTTCTGAAAATTAAGTGCTCAGATTCTAACTGGGAAACAAGGTCTAGCACACCTATCTTGGAGCACACCTACACACCTAAACACACCTGAAGCAGGTGGTCAAGAGGATTTCCAATATTCACATGAGGATCTCAGGAGACCCCCTGTTCCCACTTTTTTCGTTTTCCCAGTGAGACCCTATGTCAGGGGCCAAAGGTTCCTGAACGTTCTTCCTTCCTTTCCTTATCTACACCCCCCCTTCACCTCTTCCTCAACCTAGTAAGTAAACAGTTTAGCTGCTAGTTAGCGCACAAAAGAGCTATCTTTCGTTTTCAGGACTCCGTTTTTGCAGAACACGTTACCTGTACTCCCTTATCTTCAGCAAAGCTTGGATCTTTAGATCAATATTTATCCAGGGTCCAGTGCTCTTCACTATGGGTAGTCCCAGGTCCCCAGGTACGCTAACGATCATTAATCAATTTGCTCTCATTTCTTTTCTTCTCTCAAACACTTCCACATCTGAGTTTGTTTGATGACTCATAAGGGCACCCTACCAAAGATTAAGGATTAAGCTTAATAACTGTACATTTCAGAGAACTGATTTTAAAGTGTGATAAAAGTTGAAGCACTGTGGTGTTTGCAAGTTATCACACTTCTCTAAATGCCACCTCCTAAGGTCCTCAGTCCCCTGTTCTGTTTTACATGCAAGCACTTCCCTGGCTGCCGAGCATCTGGTCAGTAATCGCCTTAACCTTACAAAGAAGTGGGCTCTGATGGCGTTGGCCTCCGTGCTCCATGCAATGGGAACCGTGGCAATACGAATGGGATAATTAACAAGTCGCTTATGAGAAAAGAGAGAGACTTGATGTAACTGACTCTTATTCACTTGCCATAAAATAGATTACGATATTTATTACTTATACATTCTTCCTTTGATCACTGGTTTTTGTTGATGGTCATCAAATACGCCCTTTTATTTTTTATGATCATCCCCTCCACATCTCCGTGTTACTTCCATCTTGTTTATTCTTCATAATAGTGAAAAGAACACACGTTTTTCACAACTCTCTAAATCCTTCTCCCCATCTCCGTCAAATTAAAGATAAGCTAATGAACCATAACAAAAGGCACCAGACCCCTTGGACAGGCTGAGCCCCTTCCATCCCTTGAAACACGGTGACCCTTACCTAGTAGCTGAGTAAGGGATTCTGGGTTTGCGTGCCCTTCGGACAGGCCCATTTGGCCTCCCTAATGGGCCAATTCCAAAAAGGAAGTGGAAAGGGAGGAAACAGCCTTGTACCAGAAGCTAGAAAAGCCCAGCAGTGCGAGGGCTCCTATCTCTCATGCGCTTGATGTTTCCGCAGGCTCTGGGGTCAGACAGCTTCAGTTTGAATTCTAGCTCTTCTACTTACTAACTTGTGACTTTGGGCAAGATGGTGAACCTGCCTCAGTGTCTCTGTCTGTTGAATGGGAGAGATAATGACAGGATCTATCACAATGGGTGTTTGTGACGATTTAGGGAAATCCAAACATGCAAAGCGCCTAGAGCTTGATGTGTGGTAAGCATTTCATCAGTGAGAGGTGGTATTATTATTATTAGTGTCATTACTATTGTTTGCTCAGTCCAGGAACAGTTTTAGGTGAGGGTGGCTTCTGTGTATTTCTCTCATGTAAAAGTCATTTTATAATTGGAGCCTGTAATAATTTACAGTAGCCGTGATGAGCCAATAAGATTTTAATCCTTCTCTGATTTTAAGTTTTGTAAAGGGCAATGGAGGGCATTGAAAGGTCACAACACTGAAGCACCAAAAAAAAAAAAAAAAATGGGTGTTGGAGAGAGCTCCTGTGAGAAAGGGGCATCCCTTTCTCTTCGTGAAACAAGGTGTGGGGCTGCCGTTCCCTAGGACAGAGAGTAGAATGCCATTTTGCCGAAGCAGCAGCTAAAAGTTCAAGATGATAAGGAACTTACTGAAAGTTCATGCAGTTAAGTGGTGAAATTGAGTTTTCCATTTTTCATCTGTCTGACCTCAAAATGCAACATCTCTCTGAATGCTGCATCACACTTTCCGAAACCTTGCACGCAAGGTACACATGCTAAAAAGAGATTTTATGGTTTTTGACATTTATGTTGCACACATTCAAAAGAGATAAAAATAGACTCCATGCTGCTGATATAATTACTAGAGGCTATAAAAGCCATGCAGAAATCTGGAGAGGGGGTGTGGGAATCGTCGGGGGAAGAGCATAAACAAGGGAGCAGTGACACAAACTAGGACAACATACTGTCCTTAATTCCTTCCCTAACTCCCCACAGTCCTGATAGAGCTCTACCGTAGAAGATCAAGCCTTCATTTTGAACTTGGAACCTTCCCCATTCGCAGGCAATGGCCATGCCAGCAAGCCACAGGTGGGCACCGCATGAGCAGGTGAGAAATGCGACTGGAAAGGGGAGGACGAGGATTTGGTGTCCCTAAAAGAGCACATCAATCCTAATTACCCTGCCTGCGTGCACTGCTTCTGTCTACTTAGGTATTTATTTTTCAGCCAGGCGGTTTAGTTGAGTTTGCGACAAATGAGGGTCCATGCCTTGGCAATCCCAGAGAAGAAAAGTCAAGCAGCATCGGGAAGAGGACCTGGCTGAACTCTCGGGCGGCCTGCCCTGTGGTGAGGAAGCCACCCTCCGGGGGGAGCCGGCATCCTCTGCCAGAGGTAGCGGGCAGACAGCAGCATCTCCGCTGCAGATGGAGAGAAACATGAGAATGACCTTTGGCGCCGCACCTCGCAAGAAAGCAGGCAGCAGAGGAAGCCGAGTTTGGGGTCCGAGGAGAATCTGAACACGAGAAAGAGGGAGAGCTCTTCAGGAAAATGTGCTTGCTTATTTCCTCCCGGCTCCTTGCTCATCACCTTTCTAATTTTTAAGAGGCGAGCTGAAACATCCGCAGTGACATGCTACCAGCGATGGTGCCCCCCGACCCCTTTCGCTCCAGCAATGCCAGCCACTCAGCCCTAGCAAACAACTGTATGGACAGACCCACCGACACCCATAGTAAGTGCGTCTGTAGAAGCCCAGATCCCTGCTGGTGGGATCCATCATGGTGAAAATTCAGACCCCGTTGGATTTAGGGCCAGGTGGAGCTCGGCCTTGAGACTCTGTCTTCCCTTTTGGAGGAGAACAGAGGTGGATGCCTTGACACAAAACTGGGGGGTGTTTTGAGAGCTGGCCTTGCTTTTGACCATTCATGTGGCCGGTCGCCTTGTCCTTCGCTTACAGTGACCGTGAAGCCAGATTCATCATTCTTGAGGAAAAGGACAAAGACTGGGATGAAATGAGTTGCTAAAGGTTACAATCTGACTCACATAAGGATGAAACCACGCAGTCCTCAACGCGTCCAGTTTAGTAAGCGACTGACATCATTCAGATTCAGAACAGTCGTCCAACTTTTGCAATGCTTTAGGAAAGGGCAAGTGACTTGTGGCACTTTGGATACTGAGTCTTTCTGATGAGATAATTTAGGATGGCATGTAGTAGACTTGGTATTAAGCTGTGTTCTATTGATTGTAGCGACTCCAATGGGAACTATATACTAATTTTAACTCTCAAACCTTTAAGAGGTATGTGGAGAATGATTACATCTTCCTGGCAGCAGGGGTGAGTCTGGTGCACTTTTTCAAGTTAGTTCCTTCCCTAGGCAGTGTTCCTGGGTCTCCGGAGTGGATGGATGATTGGCTTAGAAACTGGGAGTGGGGAGTCATGGAAAGGAAGCGATGGGGAAGGCGCACAGGGAAAAAGGACATGCAAAATAAAACACATTTAAATTTGTTACTACGCATGAGATCATATTTCTGGCACTTCGCAGAGGTCCTATGGAAGCTGTTAGTTCCAATATAGAAATACTAGAGTGAGTAAATTGGTGTTAAATTTAAATTTTCTTAGGAAGTAATATCTACATTCTATCGACATTCCTTATAAAGATTCTCTCAGGTAGACTGGGAAAAGAGACGTCCATGGGAGAAAAGATTTTTCTAGTATTTAATCCACTGTTTCCCAGTAGAAACGCAATTTGTGTTTAGGAAAATAAACATCCAGAAGGAAACTGCACATTTTATTGGCTTAGCGTCTCTTATGTTGGTAATTTAGAGGCAGTGTTGGACTTTGTTAAGAGAAAATAGTATTTAGCGTTCTTAGACAGGTACAGAAATTATTTAAAAGTGTACCGAACTAAAACTTGGACATTTCGCTGGGTCCATAGATCAATGTTAACATTTTAAAACTTGGAAATCTGAAGGGATAAGCATCTTGAATAGCAGAACTTCCTCTTCCATGATGCGTTTTGGAAGTTAGCAATAGTCTGACCTCCTACCATGGTTTTGACAGTGACCCTGGAAACCTCTGTGAAACCTCTACTATTTAGCTGTATTATGAGAACGTTTATAATCTAGTGAGTCTTCTTTTGCTTTGGAAAGAAAGAAGCTATTCTCTTCTCACAGAAACCTGTAACTCTGGTGTTTTCTGTCTGCATGGGCACAGCAGCGTGGATGCACATTACAGAACATTACCACAGGTGTATGGATGCTTTTCGACAGGGTCCTGGGCACTCGTGTTAATGGCTCTGTCCAAGTCTTAAATACAACGATTTTCTCCCAACTAATACATTCCCATGTGTTTGATAATTTGTAAGAGTGATGAAAATGCTGCATCTCACAGAGATCTGTGGTGAAAGACGGGGGATTGCAAACCTGTCCCCTGACCTATATGGGGTCTGAAGCCACCTTTGTCAAAGACTTCAACCCACTTGTCCAGTATCTTCCTTGATGGAAAGAAAGACTTCACACACTCTTTATGATGCAGACTGCAGTTAGTCACAGGCGAAAACTTCTGTCTCAAATACTACTTTAGATCTTGTATTTTCTTGTGAAAAATGTGCAACAAGGTAGGAAATTAGTTAGTTAGTTAGTTGTTTGTTTGTGTTTTTTTAACGTGCCACAAGTTTCTGATAACTTTTTTCTGTGAGGCACACCATCGATTTGTAGGATCATTCTCTCCTCAATGCTGCTAAAGCAAGGGGGGAGGCCCTGATTTTCATGCCAAGAGGGAGAGGGTGAACCAAGCAAAAGGGAAAAAAATCGAGGGGTGCCTCAAAGGAGAGAAAGCAAATAGTGATGCAGCAGAGATATTATAGATAAAGTAAATACAGCATCACCACAAAAGTCTAAACACTTGTTAAACTGTCTGGTTTTAGAACATTTCAGCCATACAACATTATTCAACTACTCATCACTGTGAGAACAGGCAATCAGGAAAGCTAATTTCTTAATTAGCTCTGCTCCGGCGGTAATGATTGCAGATCGTGTCAACTAAAATCTGTTTGGATTTCTGTAAATTGGAGTCCGACAAGCCTGCAGTTCCGTCGCCAACCTGATAACTCTCACCCCCTGTCTTTTGTTTTTCCTTCCAGCCTTTTTCCTGTCGCCATCTCGGTATTTAATCTGACACCGCCAGGCAGCGAGAAGGGCTTACTCTTCCCCTTAAAGAGAAAGAGAGAGGAGGAGGAAAAGCAAAACATTTACGTGGGGACAGGAGGGCTGGCTACACAGGAAACCTGGTCCCAACCTAAACTACTGACAAAAGCCTTTAATCTTTCCCACATTCCTCAAGGCATTCTCCTTCTGGAATAAGACATATTCCTTTCAAGTAAATCCTGATAAGGGAATTCATTTTTTTTTTTTTACAGGAAATGTATATCCTTGTAAGTCTATCATCTTATTTCGTTTCTATATTATAGGTCCTAACTAATCCAAAACCGTTTCCTTATCATCTGGCATGCTAACAGCACAGTCATCAAAACAAACAATCTGTTAATACAACTAAGGTTAAGCCAAGCCAAGCAGTTCGTGCTATATTTAATATGCGTACAACAGAGCCTTAGCTTTTTAACTGCTTGTTGGTCAGAAAAGACCAATCTGTTAGATACTGGAGGATTTCAGTCGCCTCACAGACAGCTGGTGTGACGTTAAAATATAGATTCCAGAGTCCCCATTTGTCTCATCTGGACAGTTCTGGATACGATGACGCATGTTTGGACCCAGAGTAGGTCTATGACCATTGGATCAGCTTTGTCATCTCCACTGGTGTCTTCCCTTCACCTTCTTGCTGTGGTTTACTTCGATTCCTTTTTCGCCAGCTCCCCCTCAGATTTCAGAGTCAGAAACTTTTCGCAAACACAAAGGCGGAAAAAGAAATCATTTCTATGCATAGACTCATTAGCTTGGAGTCTAGCTTCCCTGTCACTTTAAATAAATTAAAATGAGATTTAGAAAAACACAAAGGCCTGGTCTGTAAATCATTCTATTAGTATGTCTGAGTGCACTTAGGTGATTACCTGATGTCTGTGTGATTAATACTAACCAGAGGTGTGGGCCAAACTACCCTCCCCCCTCCTTTTTGTGGTGAGGGAAGCAAGGGGGAGGGGCAATCCAGTGTGGGATGACAAGTTTACACCATTGAATAAAAAGCAAAAGAAGTTTTGGGAAAAGGAGGTATCTTAAAAGAATTATTCTTTAGCAGACGAGAGGGAAAAGTCCACACATATCTCCTTTTCGGGGCATCCACCTAAAAAAGGATTTAGCACAACAAAGGCCCCCAGTAGCTAAGATATTTAGACAGTAGTCTTGAACACAGTGCAATGACATATTCGAATTATTAATATATCCTTAAGAATGATATGTTTACATCTGAGAAAAGAAGATACAATGTGACTTTTCACTTAGTTACCACAAATCTCTGTTGTTTTAAACTAGAATTTATAAACAAAGTGCATGATGGTCATCACCGAGGAAGGTATATTATTAATAGTGATCTTAAAAGTGTCACTTCAACATTTGGGAAATGTGGTTTCTTTTAGGTTGCTGAATAAGATTAGAAACTACAAAACATCCACGGTCACTTTTAAAAGACTCACAAAGTGGTTAAAAATTAAGAGTGAACTACTGAAACTCAGGATATCCAGGGCCATTACCAACAATAAACAGAAGGATAAGCCAGATCATAATTGTGTAGACACTGTCAAGGCTCCATCAGAAGCGAATGACAAGGAGCACTGTGTAAACTTGGAACTTCCCATGCCAGCTTTTTAAATTTTATCATCTAGGGGACGTTCGCTGTCATTGGAACCCCCTGTAATTTAAAATATACACTGGAGCCTGGAGGAGACCAGGGATGAATTATTTTACCTAGCCCCCTTGCTTTGGAAGCAGCTGTGTGCTTTGATGCATATTTTTGTGAAAACCAAGCTCAGTACCTATTGTGTTTTGATTAATATTGCAGTTCCAACTCTTTTGAAAGCAGGACGTTCTTATCTGGGAACCTCGTCATTTCTGATGTCCCCATGACTGTCCTTACTTGTAGCTTATACTAAAAGTGTCAACCCTGTGTAGAAGGTATGGGTTTTGTTTGAACACAGGATTTTTAAAGTTAGGAGAGAGCCATGAAATTATCCCTCATGTATGTGAATGTACACACAGTGTGCCTCCCTACACCATCACAGCATCACACACACTCACTCCCCTCACACACATCACACACATCACTACACACACGCTCTATGCTAAATCTGCCTCCAATTAACCAAAAGCACAATTTTGCCCTGACAGGGAAGATTTCATTTGGTCCACATATGACTAGGGAGCCGATTTCATTTCCTGTAAAAACCCCCTCAAATGCTGCAAAGTTACCTGACTCAGCTGCTTGTAGAAATCAAATTCAGTCAGAGATAACAGCTAATCATTTGTCACAGTAAGAAGCAATTCCCTGAAATCGGAAGGGAAAACCTGCCGCTTCAATCCGCAGGTCTGTCAGATTGCTAGAAATTACATTCTGCTCTGACTAACCTCTGCACTTGGATTGCTAACGACAAGAAGTCTGCTCTATCAAAAGAGAATATCATACAACCAGGAACCGCTTTTGATTCGTTCTGTTCCAATAACCTGAGAAAAGTTTATGGACATGCCTTGCTGCTTGGACCTCAATTTCTACCAACCTGCACACTGTTTTGAATTTATAGCACTGCGGCTCCGTAGTAATATAGGTAAAATTTACAGGCTGACTATCTGCTACTTCATTGAAAGAAAATTAAGAGTTGATTTTACAACCACACGACTGGAATTTGCTTTCTGATACTTTGAGGAAGTACACAGTTTGGAGGCTTCAATTAAAATGCCAAAAGAGAAAAAGCAAATTGATTAACTCTCAAAATACAATTTATATTTTTTAGAAATGCTTCCCGGGAGGGAATTAACTTTATACTCTTCTATGTAAACACTATTTGTGCAGCATATTATAAGTTTAATAAAAATGATATATCACCTCTCTGCTAGATTTATAATTTGCATTGCAGTAGTGGATATGAGATCTTGGTCAACATGTTTCCCCGTGTGTGTGTGTGTGTGTGTGTGTGTGAGTGTGCAGTGGTGTTCAGGGGCTGGTTGGGAAGAGGTAGGCCTGGTATCTCACCCAAATCCTCTGGAGTCATTACCATTCAAATGTCCTTCAAGGTAGCTTATTGACTCCCGGGAATCCATTGCTTTGAGTTCAAATCACACGATTCCTAAAAAAATACGTGACTTCTATTTTGCAAACAATACTTGGCCAAACGCTTTTCTTTTGCCCTGATTAGATTTATGATGAACGCATATGCCGCAACTCTTTTAAATAACAATAACACAAAGATGAAAAGTCAGAGTTTCCATGTTTAAGAAGCCCATTTCTTAAGACTGAGTCTATCTTGTGGATTGTACGCGCACGTGTGTGTGTGTGTGTGTGTGTGTTTATAAAGCATTTTATTTTCCACAGTGGAATCAGTTGAGGAGAGAGTGTGAGCTGTGACTCTGAATTTCCTTTGCTTTTGTCAAACTGTGTCACAACTGTAAAGTTATTTTAACAGAGTTTATTTGCCTAGGCATTTCCTTTCTCTTGTAGTAGTGTAAGGAAAAGGGAAACAACAATTTAACATGTACGTACAGTCGAAGTGGATGTGAGGGGCCTTTGCAGCTCCTTTCATGAGCAGATAGTTCAATGATAAGTATGCGGGCTTTTCTTTTTGAAGCTTTACAAAACTATTTATAAATCTTTTTCTGGCTTTTTTATCTCAATTTTCCTCAAACAACTGCAGTGGGCATTAGACAAGTTTGCAAGTTCTAATTTCTTTCTTTCCTGGACCTGTCCTGAGACTACCTCCTTCCTAGTATTTTGAATATTGGCTCAAACAAGGGGACTTCTGTAAATTTTTCAACATACTATGTTTTGGGTGTAAAAAAAAATTACACAAAAAACAATAATTGATGTGATTAATATGTTTGGTGGGATTATCCAATAGAGTTCCTTGAAGTAAAACTCAAATCAATCCTTATTCCTAGGTCCGAACCTCCCCGTGGCCTTAGAGCCTCTCTTGCCTAGTCATTCGTACAGTGTGGCCAGGGCTTAAGCTCCAGTACTGTATGAGAATGCAAACAAGCAGATTTCACAATCAGATGACACCGAGACGTACGCTCGCTGTGCCAAACTCTCTTTACTGACTGTTCTCTCATCTGGGGCCAGCCTGAGGATCTGAGAACCTGCTGCAGTTAGAAAGAAGCCACCTGACTGCTAAGTTGCCCTCCTGTCTATTCTCAATTACCCCAGCAACACAGCCACCACCAGCCAGGGTTTCCCACCACTGTTCTGGCCAGAGAGGCGTCCCTCAAAGGGGTATGCTTCTTCTCTCTCCCCAGAGAAAGGTTCGCAGAAGAAAATGCACCATCAGTCTCTACAGGCTTGCTAGAATATCTCCATTTCCAGGGTCACGTGCATGCCTTCAAAACTCTTTTTCTCTCCTCTGTTGAGAAGGCCGGGTTGATCATGGAATCATGCTTGACATTTAGGCATTATCTTACCAACACCAGAGTCCAGTCAGACACATTTTTTACTTGATCCTCACAACAGTCCTTTGAGGGAAGGAGGTGCAATTAATAGCATCAACTTTGATAGAGGAGTAAACCCAGACTCAGATTTTTAACTCACTTTCCCCCAAGTCACCTAAAATCACAATCTGGATCTGCTTCCTGCCTCCAGATCCTGTCTGTCCCCAGATCCTCCTACCTGGGCTCTTCCCGTCACCTCTGGGGTACATGTCGAAATGGGCCCACAAAAGCCATAGTGTTTCTAACTATTTAGCAGAGTGTGGCAGTGTAAGTATAAGATTCTTGTTTTGGGGATTCAGTGGTGGCATCTGTGCCCGGGCATGAGAAGGAAATGAAGGGAAGGGGAAAACTAAGCCAAGGTCCAGAGCAACTGAAGTCCAAGTTGTAGGAAAAGCAAATTAGTTGGAGGAAGAGCATCAGGTCATCAGAATCTTAAACATGTATTCGTGAGTTAAGTGATGTGTGTCATTTTGAGATAGAATAGGTTTATCTTGCTTGAAAGGTGTTTCTTCTTAATTTTTGTGTCTTTGAAGAGCCACTCACTAGTTATATGCTGGTCTTCTACCATATTCACTCTCATCTCCCCATGTATTTGAGCATAAAATTCAAATGGCCTCCACACATGAACAGACAGCTATAGACCAAAGAACTCACATAACTACCTTTTTGGTTGTCATGTTTTTTGTCCCAACTCTTGCTGTTTTGAGGCTCTGGGCTGGGTGTTGGATTAAAAGTACTATTCTTCACTCAGTCGTGAGCGTGTCATTGGAGTACTAACGCTAAGACTCATTTAGAGAAGTATGCGTAATGTCACAGACTCTGTAGTATACCTGGGAAGCCGAGTCCCTTATACTCTGTGGGAACTTGAGATCGGTCTCCTATTGTCTGTATTTGTGGGCTATTTTCATTGCTTCTTCACTGCTACCTGTGTGACACACAGAGACAACCGCTGCCACCATCACCACCACACACCACCACACACACCACACACCGATTCACATTTTTGGGCATTTTTATTTACTAGAATGAAAACAGGGGTGGGGGGCACTTAAATATGACTTATAACATTCTCAAATTGTCTTTCTATTTTTATAACTCAAGGGTGAACTCTGAATGGATGGAAATGGAACTGGAAATGCTCACCAGTGTTTACAGTAGCATCAGGGAGAGACTGTAGCAAGTTACCTGACTTTCACAAGAATACACTCCAAAGAATTTGCAATTCTTGTCAGCTGGATGAATCTTACTGGCATTGATTCGCACCACCGTATTCACCTTGGGCATGATATAGATATACCGGGTAATATGAGGCTTGGGCTCTAGAAAATCATCATTCTGTAATTTTATTCACATTTCAACTGATGGAAGACACAGCAGATACTTAAATTTTCTAAAAGAAAGAAAGAAAAAAATCCTGCCCATTCTTCTGAAATTTAAGTAGGCAGCCCTTGAAAGATCACCGGGAAAAGTCTGTATTTTCTCAGGTTTAACTAAATAATTTATGCATACTTTCACTTTGGCATGATGAAGCAATTTTAGCCTTTAAAACCCACAACTACTCAGGAGGGAAAAGGTCTGGTTCCTGCAACTTAAATAATTTAAGCGTCCAGGTGGAAATGCTTTCGGCAGTTCCCCTTTTTGAGACAAAGGAAGAAGACTTCAGAATTTGGAGATACCAAGAATAAAGAATTGATAAAAGATGTACCCCTGGATGTATTTAATTTAGAATGGAAATCCTGCAATCTTTTTTTTTAAATGATGTGGACCAGAGTGCAAGAGGAGGAGAAATGTCTGCTCGCCTGCTGTTTATAATAAATGAACACATAGAAAATAATATGTCAGCATAGTTCTAAGTCACACACACACATATACGCATATACAAACGTACACATATACAAATACAAGTATCTATAAAACCTAGATAATCCGATAGCCCATATCAACCCAAGCCTTAAACATTTGGTAGCTATTAGAGATCTCACAAGAAGTTGTGCTTTAATCCCTGGGTTCCTGATTTATACACATGTGTATATCTTTTGATATATAACTGAGTGTATTAGGACAAATGAGAACCAAACAAAATGTCACTTCTCTAGGACGGAGGACTGCAAGAAAGGATACTACTGAAATATAAGAGGAGGTTCTGAAACCTAGGTGTCCAGTTTATTAAGTGCTCTGAGTACCTAGGCTGGGTGCCTTCTGTCAGAGTTCAGAACCGCCATGGGGAGGTTTGCCTACCCACTTACGGGTCTGTAAGTGACATACTCGTAAAAAAAAGTGTGGGACTTGGAACGTAGCCCCTGTAGATTTAGAGCACAGTTTAGAGTCAGAAAGTTTTCAGGGTTAAAAAATTTCCTGCCGTCTTATAAACATACCCCAAAATGTACATAATACTTAGTGCTATTATTTCTCGTGGGAGAGAAAAGCACCCAGCAACTCATACACAAAGCCCTTTTTTTTTTCATATGTATATTTATCACATCCAGATTTGATGGCTCATGCGAAGATGAAAGTCAGCTAAGGTACAAAAAAAGGTAACAGAGCAAAAGAGTTGGTTTCCTTTAGACTTGAGTGTGACAAATTATACAGGAAGGGGGAAAAGAAATCTTGCTATGTTTGTATTTTTGAAAATGAACGGAGGCTTCATTCCATTAGAGAGGAAAATGAGCCTTCAATGCTCATGAATTTTTAGTCTCCAAAACTTGTGACCCTATGCATCCTGGGCCTGCGACATACTGGGTCCCCTCAAGAGAGAGCCTGAAGAAAATACGAAGAAAGGTAACCCTCAGAGCCAACAGGAAATGTTAAGCTTGGCCAGGGCTGCATAAAAGAAGGTTACTGAAACCAAACAGCACGTCCAGAACAAGGTCGCTATGTTATGATGATTTCACTCTGAATGTGATTCTGGATTTGTTTCTGTTGTGGTCGTGGGGGTGAGGGCCACCTTCGGTGACATAAGGTCAGAGACGTGGACTGGAGAAGAGTGATATTAATGGGTGGGCTCATCAGTGCTGTTAGGGGAGGGAAGGATTATTATTCTTGATATAAAGAGGTTGAACAGCAACAGCGGAGGTATGGAATGTGAATGGTGGCCCAGAAAGAGATTGAAGTGGGGGTGGATTGTTGCTTTTTTCTTTCATTTTCTTTTCTCCTTTTTTTTTTTCTTCCTTCTCTTCCCCCCCCAGCCCCCCCCCACCCCGGCCTTCTTTTGGTCATCCATTGACTTTAATTAAGCCCAGCCAGCCTCTTAAGCATGGGAAACTTGGAGAACTTTTTTGTTTAAAGTGACCTTGTTCCCAGGGTTTTCCCCACAACCTCGCTCAGCTCTGTTGCAAGGATGAATATTCACATTCCTGCTCTGAATCTTAGAACAGGGCACCTGGCATAAACAGAAAATTGTAATCTCATCTGAAGTATAATACTAAGAGTGCTTTTTTTTTTTAAGGAAAAAGAAACCTCTCTCCATAATCCTGCTAGTTATACTTCTTAACTGTATTATTTTAAGTCAATTAATTCAAATTTTAAAATAATGAAATTACTAGCAGAGACTCTAAACTTCTTTTAGTATATTAAATTGGGCAGATTGCTTCTCTCCTTCTAATTATGAATGTTGCAGTTACAAAAGAAACTGTCATTTTGATAGAGCAAAAGACAATCTGTCTGCCAAAAATGTCCAACCATAATTCTAAAAAAAAGTCATCGGCATCAAGAACATGCTACTTTGTTTGATGTACTGTCTTATTGGAAACCTAATTTGCTTTCAACCTCTGAGACAACACATAACATAAGTTTGTGTGACTAATTTTTCTTGGAAATATGAGTAATTAGAATTAGGGGCCATTTTCATAGCAGGAGTGGACAGGTTTTTTAAAAATTCAAAGTAAGTGCTAGAGTTATTTTCTTCGCTTTTTTTATAGCACTCCTAAAACCAAGTAGAGGGGGGGATGCTGAGCTTTGTACAGGATAATGTGAGTCCCCAAGTAAATTGTGAGCGATTGCAAAGTACGGAAAGGTTTATTACCTAAGGTGAGCCCTCCCAGAGCTCCTGGAGTATAAAAGCATTAAGCGTATGTTCTAACAAAGTCATAAAAATCAATAAACAGGAACCCCCCACCTGTGCAATGGCCCCAGTGTTAAGTTTTATACGTGTAGTAATCGTGCATATCAATTTTCACCACCCTTCCTACACTAGCTATTACAGGGCCTACCACCACCGGAGGGACGGCAAGAGCCGCACCATTCATCCATCCCACGGAGTTGTCTACATGCCAGGCCCATTGCATCATTGTCAGTTTTATTCTATCTGCGACTGGACAAGGCGGCAGCCCTAGCTTCTATACACCCACTCAGTACCGCAACAATTGCAAACTGTGTGCCTCTGTTTAAAGAGTTTACAAGTCCTTCTGAAAGAGAAACAGAACCGTTGCATATTAATGCCCCAGACCCCAGAGGATCACACAATGGGAAGGGGAACGACACGGCGCTGCCACTGATAGGTGACCTTGGCCAACTGCGGCCGACTCTGGCTTCTCCACCAAGGTTTAAAAAATAATCGTGCATTCCTGGTAAACCTCCAGGTAACCAGGTTTCTCCAGCAACTCATTAGAACCTGTACGCTTCTCAACAGCCAGAAGATTCCAAAAGCATGGGTCAGTGTTCTATTACATGCTCGGCAACGTAGGCTAAACAAGTTGGCCCTAGATAGGCAGTATTTTCACCAAGTTACAGAAATAGCTACTAACCTCACACTTACTTCATCAAGGAAATCCTCTCACCCCACCGCCCCATTTTTACCAATAAGGCAGAAAATATCCCTGAATGTGTCACCTTTGTACCACAGTCACACTTGGCCATCCATTACTCCGTGTGGGATGGTGGTGCGGGGGGTGGGCAGCAAGCTTATTCCAGTCCCAGCCACTGGTTGGTTAAAAGGTCCAGTAACATTGGAGGAAATACCTCACTTGGGGCATTCTGGGGAAAAAAAAGGGGGGGGAACCCCTTCTTTTAATTATAATCCAAAGATAACAGCTCTGCAGTGATGAACATTTGAGATGAGCACCTTCATTCAGACACAGGACTTGGGTGATTTTTTTTTTTTCTTTCTTGTAAATGATTCTATTGGCCATAGTTCTAACTGAGCCTCAAAAACAAAGGCGGCCCTTGGGGATGACTCCTCTTCTCCCCTCCCCAGCAAAAAAAAACCCAACCCCAAGCCCCCCCCAAAAAAAAAACCAACCAGGAGTTTTATCTGTCTGAGGTTGCCTTTGACAGCGCTCACAGCACGGAAGTGCCACTCACGGGCACTTAGAGCTGCGTCATTTAGGAGCATAAAAATAGAATAAAGTTGTGCGGCAAATGAGAAATTATGATATAACTCAAGTGCCTTGCCATGAAACAGGCGAAATGAGCCATCTAAACATTTTTTCCAGAACGAAAAACATAAAAATAAAGAAAATAGAAAACACGAGTCCGGTGTGATTTCCAGGAAGGTGTGCCTCGAGTCTTCTTTCCATGCCACCCACCAGAAGAGTCGCTATGGATATGACGAGGAAATGAGACATTTCTAGCAAATGCAACGAGAGTGAAACACTGCAGTTGTGAACAGCTGGCATACAATAGATAATTTAAGGGAAAGTGACCCTCATGTATAATTTTTAACTGAAGAACTGTCAGGCCCCATTAGTTCCAATAGGGCCTGCCAGGACCAAGATCGGTTTATAGGAGTATTGTATTAGCATAGTTTCTGAGAGAGCAGCATGAACACATAATATGGGGATTCAGTAAATTTAGTGTTTTTAAAAATTGTACACATTATTTGTTATGCGGACATCAATGTTCTCCGCCTGTGTGTTCAGAATGAAAAGCCCAATAGGGTAGCGACTGCCATGGTAAACAATTTGTGAAAAGGCCCTTCTGAGCAGTTGTACTACGTTCAAAAGTAACCCCCAAAAGTTAAAAGGAAAAACCAAACAGTGGCTCTCATACTGATTATTCACCGTGGTACTGAATGCTTATGACTCAAAGGCCCTGAAGGACATAGGGCAAGGAGGAGAAAAACTATCTACACCAATTCATCCGAAGTTCTTGTCAGGAAGTGCGGAAATTCCCAGACAGTCGGGGAAGGAGGTAACACGATCTAATCGGGGAATAGATCATGTATGTTTCAAAAGTAATAGCCAAAGTAAATCACAGGGGGGGAGAGAGAGAGAGAGAGAGAGAGAAAGAGGTCACCCCTTCCCCTTCGGGTTGGCCATTCAACTAAGCAAATATGTAGGAAAGCTTTCTTGGCAGCAGGGTTATCTAACTTAAACACACGGGGGAATGACAATGATATACAAGTGGCCTGTTTTGGTTTCAAGGAGTGCCATCTTTACCAAAAGCCTAGTTTCGTGGCAGGCAGGGGAAAGGAAATAGTGATTACTCAGGGAAGACTTTGTGGAGAAAGGGGCAATGGAGCTGATGAGACACAAAATACTTATTAGCTTAGTGCCTCGTCGCTCGGTTACTGGGGCTAAGTTTAGCACCTGGTGGAGTGCACCATATTTCGTGCCGTTGTGTGATTTGGTGCAATTTAAAATCGTGCTGGCCTTACCTCTCCATCCTTAGAGAGAACAGCTTGCTATCGTCTTGTTGGTATTCTTTGGTGTAAATGTTTCTAGGAAATTTCAGGCACTTATATCCCAAATTAATGGGATTCTTGGCATCCTCCCTCCCTTTTAATGTTCCACTGATGTGGAATTAATCTCTCTATTTAGGTGGTTTGTCTTTGCTACAAATATTAAATAATCAAGTCAACATCTTTATATATTTAAATCTACCATTTTGTTATTTAGAGAGGCAACTATTCACTTCCATAATTATAGCCACTTAAATCAAAGTCTACTAATTAGATAACATAGCTGGGCTTCACAGGTATTATAGAATATTCTTTACTAGACACTATATTACAATCATTAGCTCAGCTATAAAAGGGTTTAAATACTAATGTATTTTTTAATTTGCTTTATAACCTAAACAAGCAATCAATGTACATTAATAAGCATAATTGTTTTTTTGGCATCTGTCCATTCATTCGGTCCACCTTGACAGCTCCAGTGAACACATCAGCGGAACTCGGTAACCACAATACACAAGGAGCAATCATCAGTGACATCTTCTCAAATACACGTTATGTGTTAAATTATTTTGATATCGAGAGATGAAAACCTCGGTAGCTTGCTGTAATGTCCCCCTTACAGATGTTCCAGACAAGGGGTTTGACAGATATTTCCACCTCACATGCCACTTTCAAGTGGCCATAAAACAAGCCTTAATGAGGTGATAAATGTATTTACCTTTGATTAGGTGAGCTTCTGGATATAAGGAGATGGAGGACCACTTTCCAAGAGTAAATATGTACAGAAAGTGCTGGCCACCACCGTTCTGTTGGGATTCTCGAGGTAAGTAAGCACAGCTGCACCAAAAGCACCTCGCTCCCCCTTCAGCTCACTTTTCACTGGCTAATGCGGCTTTGCCAATGGAGAGAGTAACACGTGTGAGAAGTTTTTACATCACCTGTGGACCCTGACCGTTCTTAGAAAATCCATTCCAGGATTCTAAGACCCGTGTTCTTATACACCCTGACCAGTTCTTCCCATGGTGTAGTACCATTGTCTTCCTGCTTTGTCTCTTTTTCACTAAACTCTGAGGGCTGAGATTTTTGTTTCTCTCATCTTTGTATCCTCTGAGGCTAGCACTGTGCCTTACCCATCGTTGACAGTTACTGGTGTCTTCTGAAGGCATGGATTTTGTTGTTGTCATTTCCTACAGGCACTAGAGCGATGCTTTGTAATTCTTGTACCTAGACTTATTTATGTATATAAGTTTTGATATCCTACTGTCTTTTGCCAAATAGGCCAATCAGCATCCCCCAAGAGCACTATCCAATAATCCACTCTTTACTTGTTTCTGATGACCTTCCTTCAGGGTGACTTTGACATAGTCACACAAACGTTTGGTGGTCTGAGGAGACTGTTATCATTTGGTCCTTGACAACTTCCGAAAAACAGAAGTTACTCTGAGCCTCAGCAGCAAGCATGTAACTGATAAAACTGGAAGAAAAATAATGCCAAAATGGCAGCCTCTCCACACAACTTGCATGCATTCTAAAATAAAGAAAATATGAATAAAAGGTAACTTATTCAGTGTCACTCGTACATATTTATAGTTTAAAAATTAGTCAAAGTTTATGTCCTGAGGTTGCACCTACAGGGAACCAGATGTGCCTTCTGCATGTGACCTAAGACAGGCCTGGAGCAACAGCTAGATAATTTCTCGCTCATCCTCTACACCGTCGATTGCGGCGGCTTTCTGAGGTGAGAGAAACTGACAGCACTAACTCTCCAGGGCAGAACTTTCCAGTCAAGTGGATCAACGGACTGAAAATCTCTTATGAATAGTCATTAGGCCTTCATTACAAACCCCTCAAAACCCAGTTCTCTTTTCGCAACCAAATGCCTTTTGTCATCTTCACAAGGTGCATCATTTAATTACCAATTGATTTCTTTATATATGACAACATGTCAGATAGCAAAATACAGTGTATCTCCCTCAGGGGGCGAAGTCTGTTAACCATCAGTATGCTGGGTTACGGAATTAGCTGAAAAACAGACACCCTGCGTACTGTTTCTTTCTTTTTAGCTACTTTTCCTAACATCTGAGCTTCTTTCTTTTTGTTGTAAAAAGCCAATAAAAGGAAAAAAAAGGAAGAAAAATGCTAATGAGAATCATGATAGAGTCCTCCCATACCCTGAAACACTTTCAAATTAGTGAGAGTACATTTTAAGCTTCTTCTACATGAAAAATGAATGCCCAGCAACATATAGGGAATATACAGCGAATTCCAAAATGCAACTATATAGAGAACGACCACAGCCCATCTTTCTAACACAAGGAAAAAAAAATGTCAAACAATTGTTCTCCTCATACCAAGAATTTACTCAGCTTCTGACTTAGCTAATGCAACTGAATCTTCGGCTGCACAACGGCTGCCTGATAATCAAGTCAGTACTGTATTAATAAGCTGAATAATAAGGGAATTTCAAAAATGTACAGGACTATTATACCGTAACAATAAAACCTCAAACGGAGTAAACCAGGGCAGTGCTGAAGGTGGGCGTCAGGAAAGAATGAGAGCAGTGTTGCGGCAATGCACCCCATTGTGTGGTCGTGTAAATGCCTGCTTCTTTCATACACAGAAGCCACATTACATGAGTCCGAAATGTTCTCAGAGCGTCACTGTGACTGGCTGTGCTAGAACCTGGCACCGACGGGTACTGAAAGCTGACATTAAACTGTAGGATGTGCTGCAGGTGTGCAGGCCTGGGAACGTGCTCTAATTACATATTTTCCTGCCGCGCGACAATTAAGGTCGCCAAAATAATTGCCAGTTTCTTAATCCCTCTCTAACAAGACTGACGGAAGGAATGGTTTATTTTTCTCTGGTTGTTTTGAAAGTGTTCTTCAAGATTTTGGTTTTCTATGGAACTGCATAAAACTAATTCTTATGTTCAGATGTGTGATTATACCCATTGTTGGGAGAAAAAAAAAAAAGGAAAAAAAAAGCCTGTCTTGGAATTGTAGTAAAACTAAAATAATAATAAAAAAAAAGTAAATTGTATAACTTGGTAGGTGGTTTAAACATTTTTTCCTCTTAAAGAAGGTAAATTTTTTCTTTTAAGACCTTGTTTCTTTCTACTTTCTGAACTGCTCAGATCAGGTGAGATATTAAACTGTGCTGGGGCGGTGGGTGGGTGGGTGGTGGGGGGGACCAGACCACAGGCAAACACCGACAAAATAGGTGTCTTCCCTTACTTAGCAGTGGTTCTTAACCTTTGGGAAGGTCACACATTAGATCTTTTTAAGAATCTGATTAAGTGCACGGACCCACAGCCCGGGCAGAGGCATCAATGCACAAAATGTTACGTGCAATTTCTGGTGGCTCCCAGATCCCTTAAAGATCCATTAAGGAATCACCGGGAAAGAACCCCAGTCAACTAACAAGCACTGGAATTATTTATACAACTCCCTTCATTCACCCGTCCTTCCATCCCCTGAGCCATCTGACCACCATATGAAGGATACGGTATCCACCACAGGCTTCAGGAACCAAGTTTGTGGGATTTATATTCTTAACTAAGACCCATTTATTTCATTATCATTAGTTGTCAATTTCTCATTTTAGTTGGGCTAATTGGGCAGAGCTGAATCATTTAGTGCATTTTGAGCCAGCTCACTCTCTCTTGCCCCCTTTCCTACAAATCAGAAGATAGCAGCGCGTGCTGATTGAGTACTTAGCAGACAAACCGAAGTTATGTCAAGCGCATTACGATTTAACACAGGCTGAATGGTAGGGGCAGCAGATGTAACTAATGGGGTTAGGGAGAGAAGAAGCTCAAGTGGAGAGAGAGGGGATGGAGGGGAAACAACAGTGATTGTATCGGTAATAGAGACTTCAAAGGGGAGTAGTTTGGAAGATTTGGGGGGGGGGGTGCTGGCAAATGGAAAAAGAGGCACATCTGCCTATAGAGTGGCTGGCTGATGCAGGAGAGAGGAAAGGCCTGCCGGGAGAAAAAGCAAAAAAGGAGAATCAAAGGCAAGGAAATGTAGAGCTGCAGAAGAAAGGAAGCTCACTTCTATTTATGGAGGTAATGACACCAGGCCTCATACCGTTGGAACTGTCCCAAACTCCCCTGCGTGGAGTGTCCCGTCCATGAGACATCTTGCTAAGATGGAGACCAAAAGCAACCAATAATGATTTCATCTCGATGTTTGAAAATAAACCAAATTCATTCTGATGTTTGAAAAAAGCCTTTTATTACAAGATCGGTATGTAGCCTAAATATTAACTGCTCCCCCCTTCTTTTATTCATTTATGTGGGATGCTAAAAAACAGGGTTTGGTCAAAACTGAGGTCTCTTAGTAGACAACTAAAATTTGAGTTTTATAGATAGAAGTGAGGCACAGTCATGCCATTTCTCTTCTTTCACGAGATGAATGAGATACTTTTGATCTTACTTGAGGACATGGACAATTGAATCCCAATGGTAGTGTATATGTGTGTGTTGGGGGGGGGGGATTATCACTGACCATACAACAGGGAGTAGGGAGAGAGAAGGGTTGGGAGCAAATCCATAAGGCAGTATCAGGAAGGAGTGCAGGGACCGGAACTGGGCTGTGCCACTAAAAATCATACCCTATTCTGTGGTGCTGTTTCCACCACCCCTGCACAATTCCTGTCCTTGCTCACATAGTAAATGCCACTTTGTTTTGTTTGTTTGTTTGTTGTTTTTTGTTTTTTGAGGCCAGCTCAAGCATGTCGCTTCTTAAAATTGTGCTGACCTGCCTAAGGAGGGGAAATCTCAGCTCCTCCCTGTCCACAAATGGAATGAAGAACTTACCTCGATTCTTACTCGATTTCATTCTATCAGTCATTCAACAAAAAATTATGGCTTTCTTGCACATTTACGGAATATTAAGTATTTACTGAATATTGAATTTTTTACTCTTTGCCATGTGACAGGCTCTGATCGCATCAAGCCAAAGTTTCTGACACTGACCTGTGAGGCTCTGTGAGGACTCACCTTTGGACCTTGGTGCTAAAGCTGTACCTAGCACCTGGTAAGTAGTTAATATTGGTCAAATACAATAATGAATAGCCGAATATAAAATAACTTCCCGGTTGGCAGGTTTATAGTAAAATGCTTCAAGTAAGTGTAAGCTTTTAAAAAATGGTTTTCTTTTATAGTAGTGTAGTCATTAGCCACATAAGTATTTTAATGTTGCAGCTAAGTTCTGGGTTGAATCACAATCTCAGTATAGGTAGTCTTCTCCTGGGCCTGGGTACCAGACACCAGCCACCACCCTGCCTTTCACAGAGCATGCTAAGTAGATGTCTGGGGATTCATTTTTGATTGATAAAATGTCATCAGTCCATCCTGAGCAGCTCACAAACATTGGCGAGACTTTCGTCTGCTGATCTGGTGAGTGCCCACAGACTCCCTGTTAGATATTCTTCCTATAATTCTACACCTACCCCACACCAGTCTTTTTTTCTAACCCAATTTCCTTGACCTGTGTTTTCTTTCTAAGCAGACTTCAGAGACAAAAGCAGAGCACTAAATCATTTTCTTAGAAAAACACCATCAGGCTATTTTTGTCATTTGGGCTGTATTCACACACCGTACCTGAAAAGTTATTTTGAGATAGTGTAGCTCACTATCAAAATTACGTTTTCCTCATTATCATTATTACTTCAAAATGATCATTAATGTGCTCTTTGGCTTTCGAAGTGGGAAACATCAAAGAAACCAAAGTTCTCCCTAATTTAACTTTTCTTGAATAGTAACTGATTTACAAACAAATTACTTGTGCCTTGTAAGAAAGAGCCAAACGTGTCTGCTCAGTTGATACATTTTCAAGGGCTACAGTGTGGAAATGAAGCTCTAAGAAACTCCTGTGTGATCCAAAAACAACTTCACCCTATATTACACGTGCATCAGATATGGGGACCAAACCCTCTGAGTTGCAAGCAATGTGCCATGCAGAATGCTTGCCTGGCAATGCCTTCAACAGCTTATTTAAATTGCACACTTTCCAGCCACCACTTACAGGTGATTTTGAAAGTTCATTACATAAACTAAACAGCTTCATCTCCATACTTTGTTTCTTAAATCATACATACATCATCTCTAAAAGGTGCTATTTAATTTCCCTCTCAAGAGCTCATCAACTGTGTTAATAAATCCCCTTACAGAGTAAAAAATGTATCCAAAACAGGCAGGAAGCTTAAACAAATATTCCAACTTGAGGGCGAATAATGTTAGAGAGGTGGAGAGGAATTTCCAGGATGAAGTTTTGCTTTGAATAGGGATCACATGAGCAGCATTTTGAAATCACAACTTTACGGTGTAAGATGATCAAAGCCAAGTATTAATACTTTTTTATCAGCTCACCTTCTAAACAATATTTCAGTAGATTTCCTTTCACACAGTGATATTTGTAATAAATGTTCTGCCTTTGTTTTAAAGTCAGTCTGTAGAAAGATGACATCAGCTTAGCAAACAATAAAGTGCCTGTAATATTGTCTCCAGAGGGCTGTTACATTTACTTTGTAGCAGTAAAATTCAATTTTCAAAAAACACTACATGAATGATGTTAGGTTATTAACCCTATCACGGCCGTAAAGATATCATCATTGTGTGCAGGATGTAGGTCACTATCTAGAAGCCGTAAGTTGCTTTTTTGTTAAATAATCCATTTAAGCTTCTTTTCTCTCCCCATAGCCTGGGCTGTGTCCCTTCCTTTGGGGAAAAACTATCCCAGCATTTAGCCAGCAGGCTGGAACAAGACCCTTACACTCTGCCTTCTGAGGCTCTCTTCTTTTGTTGCCATATAGTTACACTGCTCCGTTTCGAAGTCAGTCGTTGCATTTATTTTCTACCGAAGCCTGCCGTTCTTGAATTAAAAAATGAGTATACCTTATCAGGTATTACAAATGGCAGAGTCATACCTCTCACCCACTTCAGTCTGAGGACAAAAAAGAGGTAAGGATGTGTCCTGTCCCATTTCAAAGCCTGAACCACTCTCGCATTTCAAGACCTTGAGCACAAGCACTGTATTTCGGACAGAACGCAGTTCAGTTGCTCTGCATGAGTAAAAACAGTATATACCTGATAAAAAGTGATTAAAATCTCTCCTGTTCAGAAAGAAGAAGTGTATTTATCAGCAGCCTATCAGCATGCAAAGAGTTAACCAGTTAAACTTCTACAAACCCCCACAGCAACTTTCCGAAAGCTGACAATAAGTAAAAGAAGTGCTGGTTATCCATTTTTTAAAGGGATGGGATTGGTTTTAGAAGAAAAGGAAAGAGGATCAAACACCTCAATGCAACAAAAGGTTGTGTCAGAAGGCCCTCAATCACAAACCTCCTTCAACAACAGATATCCCAACCTTCCAGAGCAGTTACCCGGGCAGCACAGCTAAAAAGTTCCCTGACATGAAAAGAACAAAAAGCAAAGGGACAGAGGTAGTTATTGTCATGCACACTCCTCTCCCTCTCTCTCTCTCTTTCTCTCTCTCTCTTTCTTTCTGGCTCGGGCTTCTCCCTCCCCCACGAAACTTTTGCATAAGCTGTTAGAGAAAAGTGATGGTGTGGCTTGCTGAAAAGAAACCCCCTACTTGTGAGCTACCTCCTAGGTGGTGAGGTAGACCTTGGTGGATTTTTTTGTAAGAAACACCTGATGAATGGAGAGATCATCAATGTGAATACTTCAAAAGAGTCATCTGAAATTAGAATCATAGCCCTGTAAATATGGCCAATGTTCCCTTGTAAACACTGTTGTTGTTTCTTTTAATTGATAATGTTTTCTTCTCAGACAAAGTCTGTCTTCAGTGCGCAGTGGATGTAAGTTATTTGCATTTTCTGTGTCGGGTCTTAGAGGTATCTTAACAGCATGTATGAATTTTCCACTAAAATGTAAATTATTAACAAGTCAGAGTTTTCATTTGTTTTATCTCCTGATGTGAGATCTAAATAAGTATGTAGAACACTTAAAATTCTTACCATTTCTCTGCCTTCTGAGAAATAAATCTCATGCATACCGCACAATATATTTTTTTACGCATAACATGTTTCCATGTAATGGGAAGAAGAAACTAATTTGAGGGGGAATGCTATATGTTTCCTGGAGACTTAGCTGTATGAGCCAAGAGTATTAACCCAAAGGAGGGCCTGGCCATGTTTTTTTCATCATAATCACCATTATTATAATCTTTACCATCATCTTCTTCATAATCATCCTCACAAAGCATCATTTAAGGTTTCATCATCACTTGGTTGGTACCAGCCACATTCAATTAACTTTGTCCTTGGTTTGTAGGACATAATCTACTGATGGAACCAGATTAAAGGAACTCAGTTGTGCTGTCATCAAAATTTACACGTGAGGATAAAGGAGCACAGGGTGTGAGAGTGACTGAAGGTGTGTGATTGGGTAGTTGTCCTCTAAGAACAGCAACAAACATTTAAATGGAGCTTACTATGTGCCAGCAGTGTTCAACATCATTTGCCTTTTTTTTTTTTTTTTTTTTCACAATAACCCATTTTATAGATGAGGAAACTGATGCTTACGGGTGTTCGGTCACTTGTCCAATGTCATAGGTAGCAAGTGGTAGAGCTGAGGTTCTGAACGTGGTCTCATTCTCACTGACCACACTTTGCCACATCAGAATGGAGGGAAGGCAAGGAAGGACCGTTGAAAGATCCCAAGTTTCCAGATCTGCCACACAGGGGCACCGATCAGGGGTGGGGACAGCATAGCAGAGTCTCTGAAGCAATGAGAGAAATGACTGGATAAAGAATAGAAGGGCTTACTTTGGACAAGAAAGAAAAAAGACAGGTGCCATGAGGTGAGGGTTGGATGACGAGGTGAGACCTAGAAAGGGAGCCACAGAATGAGTCCAGAGGGCAGTCGGTGGTCCCAGTGGAGCACAAAGAAAATGATGGACTGGTTAAAGGTACAGACAGAGGAGAGCAAGCTCGTCAGTGGTAAATTAAGCTGAGGCTTGATATGTTCCTACGGACGCAGAGACAGAAGAAGGCCGCAAATTCCCAGTGGGCCAAGGCCAAAGCCAAAGCCTAGACCAAGACCACAACTATGAGAATGAAGAGGAAGGGGGTGGATTCAGGAAACGTTGGCCAAAAAAAAAAAAAAGAGAGAGAGAGAAAGTGGCAATAGTTGCTAACAGACTGGATGTGGGGAGTGAGAAAGGCGGCGGGTGAGACAGAAATAACCCTGGGGTTCCCGGATGGGAGGTGACGATAGGCTGGTAGTTCCCACTGCATTGGGAAACTGGGCAGATAGGGAGCATGAGTTGCTTTTCCCCTTGTTATTTAATTTGCCAAGGCCAACGTCTGTAAGTTTTGAGGTCTCTTGTGGGAAGAGTGCTATGTGGTCCTAAAGCTGGTTTCACTGGTGAATACCTTGACCTTTGTAATAGAGGTCAGTGGTCTACAAACTGGACTATCGAGAGAGAGAGGCTGTCAGGTGTGCAGGAATCAGACGGGGGAGGCATGGGTGCTGGACTGCTAAAGAACAGAATGTGCACATGAGGAATGTCAAGAAAATGATCTAGCAGCAGAGGTGCAGGGCTGTTACAGAGGTGTAGATGAATTGAGCATTATTTATTCTAGTGTGGAACAGAGAGAAATGGCCTAAGAAAATCCTTCAGCCTAAGTAATGGCCAATACCTCATACCTTGGCTTTATCTGCTGTAGGTAGAATAGCCTCGTTTAAACTCAGGCAAAGAAAACTGCATTAAAAAACAAATTAGGATACATGCATACAAAATGGTACAGCATCATTCTTTTACTTCCTGGAGTCAAGTATTTTGCTAATGAATCATTCAATTTTCCCAAGTACTGTTTCTAGTAAAGCAGAGTGTAGCATAAAATATTCTTTTTTTTTTTTTTTTAATTCTCCCCAATGCCTCCTCCTGGGTTCACCTGTATTTACAAACATCTAGCCTTGTGAATAGTCTTGCCTGGCCAGTTGTGAAAAGTGAACCTCCTTAATGCAGAACAGTGGAAAAGGAGGGTATTATTTCAGCTGGGAGAGAAGCAGAGCCCTGGGATGAGACTGATTGATTCAGACCAGATGGGCGGCCACACATAGGTGTGACAAAAATAGAAACAAATTGCAGACATTCCAGGCACTGTCCTCCCGTGGCCAGGAGGTGGGTCGCCCATGCTGCTCCCTTATCTACCTCCTAATGTGCTCCCCAATCAAAGAATGTTAAGGATGCTAACTAACTCTTCTCCTTCCTGTTAGCAGCCTGGCCGGTCACATGGCATCAGGGTTTAAGTTCCATTTAAAAAGTAAAATGACCATTGTCCAGCTTTCCCTCCACGTAAAGCCAAAGCAAAACATTTCATCTAGTGCCTGCATATGTTCTTTTAAGTTCCTCTTCCACACAAAAACTACCATGCCAGAAAATTTCTCTGACTGTTACCTCCCAGATAGAGTGTATTTTAAAGTGACACCAGTGTTATCATCATGGACTAGAATTTACTTCATAGGGCCCCAAAGAGTACCGCATGGTAACTGAGGGTACTAACCCCATTACAGGCATTTGGACCAAAAGTTTCCTAAGTCGGAGGACTCTCTGCTAGAAAAAGGTAGGACCTCACCTTAGATAACCATTAGCTTCCCATTTCTTTCCAGTCACCATTTGATGTTCAAGACTTCTCATGGACTATTTTGGCTCTCATTTCAATAAATTAGTGAATCTTGAATTTATAAACTGAAGTAAGGGCTTATTAGCTTGACAATATTGGAAAAAAGAAACACAACATTCTCATTTATTACAAGAATTACTTTCTTACTTGAAAGGAAACTCAACAAGCATGGGAAATTTTCTATCATTCAAAACCGAAGTGTAGAAATTATGCACAAATTTGAATATTTATCAAAATTAAAGGAAACTCCCAAAGCTTCCTGTACAATAATATAAAACCCAGAGAAATGGTAAGCATTCAATAGCAGCCCAGTGGCATTTAAACAAGTCTGGGAGAGGCTTTATCAGAAGGAGAGGAAGGTTTTCTCATCCTCTACCTCAAATGTCCTGCCCTGCTTTGTCCCAGTGTGAAGTTGGAGTTTATGTGTTCTCACAGAGGACTGAAACTGTTACCTACTTGCTATAAACCTTCTCCGATTTCATTGCTGTGGGTTCATCTGTAGGTTCTCATTGACATCCCCTGTTGTCTCCCACACTCACTGTGAAGTTTACATGTACCTACCACCTGACAGGCAAGGCAGACCACGGCGCTCCCTTTTACCTGTATCAGCAACTAAAAAAGTAATTCCTCAGACAGAACTTTGAGCCCATTACACCTGGAGGGAATTATTAGGTTAGTTTAACGGCGACATGTATGGGTCACTTTTCTTTCCACAAATTGCTGTGCCACGCTATCATGACATCCATCTGAAATTAAGATTCTGTGGAAGACTTTGGTCATGAAAGTAGTTATTCGTTTTTTGTGTGTCATGGCAATTCCTAGAAGTAATGTACTGGTGATACACAGCTCTTGAATTTAGTCTACCAGTAGGCTGCCTCCTTAAAAAAAAAAAAAAAAAAAAAAAAAAAAAAATTCCTGTGCAGGTGGAGATTAGCATATGAAAAATGTTTTTAATTTTGTCCACTCTCGGACTTACCTATCTGTCAAACCCATACATGTGACAGCAGTTGGGTTCAACTTATCTCTGCTTTCCCACCTCAAGAGCAGGTTTTATACAGTTCAGGGGCTGTTCGTTATTTGTAAGCTGAGTTCATTTAGCTCTCTTTCTCAAAACAAATCCAATAAAATACAAAGAGACCAAAGTGCCAGTTCGGTTTCTGGATATCAGAAATAAAAACGGTCATCTCCATGAATCTGTGAAAATGACTTTCTTTGACAGAAGGAAACAAAGCAGCCTGCACAAACCGTTTCATGACAGCTACCACATGAGATCCCTCTGGTTTTTACCCTGTGAAACTTTGTTTACGTAGCGCTCTTCTATAGGGATCTTCTCTATAGGCTCTTTTTTTTCGGTTGCTTATCTTTTCTCTCTCAGCACCTAACCTGCCTAATTTTGCAGTTCTCATTTATGCCCTTTGAGTTGTGCCAACCTTGGCTCAAGGTTTCACAGAATTAAGTGAAATGAGATGCCCCAGTGTTGGCGTGGCCTTGGATCCCTTGTGGCTTCATCCTTCCCTGACTGATAGGACTCCCACAGGGCGGTACCTATCGTGAAGTGGGCCTCAAGGGGTTAACATGGGCCGAGTCTCAAAATAGACCTGCAACTCAGTACACCTACTCAGTTATACAGAATGAGCAGTAAATATGTGCATGCAAATTCTGTTTATGTTAAAGAACACTGAAGTTACAGTGGAAAAGTAGAACGCTCTTTCTCACCATTCGACCTCGAAGAAGATCAAGGACACCAGGCACCTTGCACTCTTCAAAGGGGCCGAGCTGGAGGTAGCACCTGAAACAACTTTTCCCTATCACCTACAGCCCTGAGATTGGAGCAGGAAGAAAGCTCTCATAGGAAAATAAATTAGCTCCGTCTTCTCTCAATTAAGCTAACTTCTCTACATTTTACTAGTTTCCTTGTTTTACCAAGTTCCTGGGCATTCAGCCGTCACAGCTCAGACAATGCCTTCGAAATGACTTCATGTATTGGAAATAAAAATTGTTCCCTGCGTTAATCAGATGTCTTAATGAATGGGCAGATATCGGCGGGCTGAGCGTTTCACATGCTGTCTCCTCATTTCACACCGCTTTCCCAAAATCAAAATTCTCCTGTTTCGGACAGTCAGAAGTGAGTGGACCACAGCCAGACGCAACTTTCAAACTTAATCTGCTCTGTGCATTTAAAAGCGTTCACGAGCGCAATGGAACACAATTTATATATTATCTACTATCTCGGGTAAATATTGGTCTTAATAATAAACTGTCTGGGAGATGTATGAAACCTGTTCGCTCTCCTATTGATGTTTTACTGGCCATAAGGGCTAAGGCCCTACTCTATTTTAAATTTAACTCCATGAAAATGGGTAGTACCCAAGAAAATGCTAACACAATTCCAGATAAAATATACTGTTGTGAGGCTGAAAAGTGCATGCAAAGCAAGCTGCATTATTAGAATGTTTAAATATTAATTATACCGCTGTGTAGTAAAGATGATCAAGTATGAGTGTCAACTAATTTTCTAAAAGCTGCAACATTTACTTTCATCTAAACTTCCTTTGTTAAACTAAAACTAAAAGCCCAGCAAGTTTAGTCTACTTGAGTGTGTTTATTTTTATTGGTTTCTGCATAATTTTTTTCTACCATAAACCAACTTTAACCCCTTTTCTGTAATCTCTGCCAGTATAACTCCAATAGCACATCATAAAATTCCTATAATTCTTCAAAGCCACGGAGTTGGAAAGGAAAGTCTTGGGCATTTTGTAACAAACGCCAGCTACAGGCCTCAGCCCATTATGTTTAACTCTTACGAACCTTCTTTGTGTGTGTGTGTGTGTGTGTGTGTGTATAAACTTAGAGACTCAGGCTTCGTGGTCACTTTCATTTCCATGGGAAGCATTCTCCATTCACCTTTGAATGTGAAGCCAGTTCCTGTTTGTGAGGAATACGGTGGTGGAGGTAGGACCTGGCTCTAGGAGCTGAGTCTAGGCTGACAGATGGGGAGACAGATGTACTGAGCCACATAAAATCAGAGAGACTTCTTACCTTATGCAGAAGCCTTTGCTGGTGGAGGCGAGGTGGGCTGAAAAGTGGCCATTTAAATGAACTCTGGGGACAGAGGAGTTAAGCGGAACCAGTGCTACTTTTCCTCTCATTCCTTTTCCTATTCTATTGCTCTCTTAGATTCTCAAACAGCTACTAGACCCAGGCAGGAGAATCACTTTGAGATTCTTAAGAGACAAAAGGAAGAGCATGTGTGTGGAGAGAGACGCTCGGGTTGCATCCCGTCACCCATGGATGCCCAGCCAGGGTTTCCCACCTGAGACAGATTGCGACGCGTGTTCGGCTCACTCATGCACGAGAAGCAATACACAAGTTCAGTGTAAAGCCACTTTAAAAGCTCATCGGGTACACACTTTGCTTGTACAAAATACCTTATTCATGACGGAGCAGTGAGGGCCTAGGTAATTACTTGAATCAAGGTGGCCTCAGAAGTGTTTAAATCTACAAGGACACTTAGGGCATGAATAATGCAAAATCATTTGCATCTAAATTTTTTAAGTGTTCTTTATTCAAAAACTAAAATGCAGTTCCGATTAAAGTTTGATGAGTGAAAGCTGAGCACTTCATACCCACTGTGAACTGTCTCCTATATGTGGAAATTATTTCAGACAGTGGTGAAGGGACAAAAGAGTTTGGTTTCTTTTTTTCTTTTTTTTCCTTTTAATTTAAGTTGTGATTAAGTCGTGCTGCTTTTGAGCCTAACTTTCTTTAGGTTTTGTGGTGGCCATCGAGGTAATTCCTGAACTCGCTTAGCAGATACAAGTCCAAATTTCAATCCAGCCCCTTAGGAAACACAATGAAAACACTTAGTTTCGCAGACCCAGTAATTTGCCAGACAAAATAACATTTGCATTCAAAGCTAATGCAGTGCAACTTTGCTTCTTTTTCTCTCACCTAAAATATTTTATTCCAATAATTCGTCTTTTAGAATCACCAGACACAAAACACCTCTGTTCTTGTAGAAGCTCAGAATTCCCCATTTTCTCCTTATTTGATTTATACTGCTGTGTGAATACACATTATTTAATATGTTACCAGGAAATTTTCAGTGAAAAGCTAAGTAGTGTCAATATGTTAATCCATACTTTTTTAGGGAAACAAAATTGAAAAGCTAAAAAATCAATCAATTACCCAAAAGCAAGTTTGTTACGACAACATATAAAAACGTTCCCCACCTTAAAATGACTTTTCTTCATGGAATTTTCTAAAGTTGAACATTTTGAAGACTATTTCAAAGGTGTGCTGTAAGTAAGATTAAATTACAATATTGCTCATTTACAGATATTTTTGTCAGAGGTCTAGAAAAGGGAAGTCAACTATTTAAAAATAAGTTTTATTTTGCTAAATTTCTACAATCTATGGTCACTCGGGCCATATAACCTGTCTTGGAATTTCACAACATTTGCATTTCATTTAATTCTGTGAACATTTGAGAAACCACAGTTTAAGAAACTGCCCATTGTTTCCTAGATTCTTTTGCCATGTGGGGAGAGCTCTCCTGGCCCTTCTTTTCCACCTGAGATAAAAGTGAAGTTCAAAAAAAAAAAAAAAAAAAAAGTGAAGTTCAATTAGGAAACAGGCCTCTCTTGTCTAGTTCACAGGAACCCCTCATGGCTCTGTGGACAAGGACAGTTGGAATGTGGTTAGAAAAGGAGGTAGAAGCCCCATCAGAATAACAGCAGAACTGACCTTCCAAGCAAATTTTCAAGGTAGGCCCACTCTGCAACCCACAGCACCTCAACTTTAAAGGCCCTTGCAAAAGGGAAATTATTTTCCTGCCCTAGCCCTTATAAAGTATAGACTACCAATTTATTGCATGCTCCAAAGCAGGCTTTCACTTTATTGGAATTTTAGATGAGTGTGTTTGCCACACTCTTGGTGAGTGGGTATGCTTTTTTTTTTTTGAACAATGAAAACATTTTTAAACTCATTGAACAAAGATTTCCCCAGCAACAGACCCCCTGCTCAGCAGGTCACCTATCTTTGCGACAGTTTTTCTTTTCCCACGCTAACCCCAGGGCTCATTTGCATAAGGTCTCTGTTGTGACAATTAGTTTCAGGTGAGCTGATTTCTATGCAGCTAGCCCAAGACGATGCACAAGCCCTGGGCCTCCCTGATCCTGGTCCTAATTGCGACTGACTGGCACCAGACACAATCATCCTCTTGATTCAGCAAATTGTCCTGCTAGTAGCTTGTTGTGACCCCGCAAAGCACAAATCATATCATGTCAGTCCAGCCTAGTAAACAACGAATAAAATACATTCTGAATGAGCATAATAATGTCTTTTTCCATATTTTAGGCAGAGTTGACTAAATGTATGCAAATGAAAGCAACAGTCTCTTAATTCTTTTATTTCATTATTATTATTATTGGGTTGAGAGTGGTATTGTGGCTCCCCAGAAAAACTTTTTCAGAAAATGGGACTGCCCCCATATTTAAATTCCGTGGCTCTATAACCCAGTCACCTGGGAGAAAGTCCCCAGGTAAAATAACCGGCTGCTTTCAAATTTCTCTTAGCTTTGTTGTTGTGGAAATAAGTAATATGCTCTTTCATCATCTCTGAAGCTACAGGGTACATCAATATGCACATTAGCTGGGTTCCCAGTAGTCGCTACTAAACAGAAAATCATTCGGAGCCAATGAGATTTCGCATCTCTGCATAGCAACCCAAGTTAAGGAAGGACCTTCCTTAATTCTAGGAAGCAGGGGGGTGGGTGGGGAGAGATGAGTGACTTTGCATTAAGAGGATGTTTAAGGATAATGACTGTTCTTAAAACATGGCCTCCCCACCCCCACTGTCTGCAGTCCTGAACTTAACTGTATTAGGATTCGTGTCTTATAAATTCTTTCTATCCTGAGAGTCAAGAATCGTTTGCCATCCTGTTGTCGCATTCAGCTACCTGCCTGTCATCTCTATTTTCTCCATATGCTAAAGGTTAAAAAAAATAAATAAATAAACAAGTCCAGTAAGTGTTTCAAAAGCCACTTAGCTATGTTTCCCACTCTGAGAGATAGGTATTGTCATTATTAAGGCATTTTTTTCCTTTTCTTCAGGGGTCGTACATAAGCATGTTTTCATGACATGGAAGAGGTTTCCATTCATATCCTGGCTAGACCTAAAAAAGTTTTTCAGACAGCTACTTTTAGGAATTTTGTATCTTATTTCAAACTGGTTCTGACAAATACAGAAGTAATTGTTAGTATGGCAACCAGTGATTTTGCTTTTCTTTTCAGGCACATCTATCTTGGAGGTGAAGATCTTAGAAAGGGGCCAGGGATTATGGAGGGGAAAAAAGAAAGATGAGAAAGGAAGAGGAAAGAAGTAAAGCAAGAAGGAAAAAAGATTAAACAGAGTACTAAAGAGAATTGCTTTAAGTTCTTATGAAAGTACTAATTTCCTCCCATTTCTTATATCTGTTATGATTTTTTTACTCCATTTTCACAGTGATATGAAATTGTATGGCCAAAGGCTTTACATCATTTAATTAAAGAGGAAGACTAGAAATAGGTGGGGGAGAGGAGGCATCTAAATAAATTCTAGAACCCCATGGAGTATGCTTTTAGACCATTCAGAGCGAGAATGTATTTGAGTCTAGATAAAATGAGTGTATATATCAAGGTAAAGAATTGTTGAGTGTGGAGTGCCTGGGTGGCTCAGTCAGTGAAGCGTCCAACTCTTGATTTTGGCTCAGGTCAAGATCTCAGGGTTGTGGGATCGAGCCCCACAGGGTGTGCAGCCTGCTTGACATTCTCTCTCGCCCCCCAACCCGCCCTACCATCTCTCCCTTTCTAAAAAAAAAAAAAGAAAGAAAAAAGAATTGTTGAAGGAGCTACACAATTTTGTTATAAAATACAATCTATAAAAAGTAGATGAAAAATCTGTAAGTCAAACTAAAAAAACGTCAGTAAAAGCAATATAAATCAATACCTAGAGTATGTTTTGCCATAAACGGACATAACTCCCACTTTATATGAATTATGAATTTATTGGGGAAAAAAAACAGTTTCAAGACTGGTAATGACCTCTAGCATCAATGCCACACTTGCTCTGGTGCCGTGTCCTTCAGATTGATAGATTAACATCAGGGTTACCTTACCTGTGGAAAATTTGAAAAAGTAAAAAGTGGCTCTTTTTTGTAAATTCCTCTCCCATGTGAATTGACCATCCTGGTAGAATATGAATATGTGAAATAAAGTAGGGTCCTCAGTTATGGAAAAGAAAAACTAATACCACAGGGTTCAATGGAAGAACACAATGCCTCCTTCTGCCCCATAACCACCTCGCCGCCTTCTCTGTTTCCTACTTTCCCCTTGCCACTTTTATCTCGGTTACCCTGCGGGCTTGGTCCCCTCCCCAAAGGGCTTAAATTAATTTCCTTCCTTCCTTCCTTCCTTCCTTCCTTCCCTCTTTCTGGTTCCTTCATGATTGTCTCCCTTTTCTACATTATTGCAATTTGCTGTGGTCCCAGCCACGTCTTTCCAGAGTCATTTCATTTTCTACCTCCAACTACCGTGCCCTCTTTCCTTTTAATCATTTCTCTACCCACCTCTTGAAATCCAAAGACTTCTCTTACTAATTTCTATTCTTTCCTTCTAACCGTGTGAATTTCCTTTCTTGTAATTCAGACTTGTTGATTCTGTCTTCACAGAGTTTCGTGATTAAAATTTATTTTCCTTTCAGCTTCTGAATTCCTAAAAACATCCCTTTCTGTTTCCATATTTAACCACCTACCCCTCTGCTCAAGTCTGCTCAGATTTCTGGCCTAGAGGTTTTTCTTCCACACTTCCTAATTGTTGCTTCCTCTCTAGAATTTCCCATTTCTCCCCTATCTCTGTCCTGAGGGGTTTCACTTCTTAAATTACTACACAGTGTTCTTATCCTGTATTTCTTCTTGTATTTCTTCTCATCTTTCCATAATCTCCGTTTTCTATCCTCTACTTCATTATTTTACAGTTAACCCCCCTAATTTCCATAACCTTTTACCTACCTCATTTATTTTTTTCCTCCCTCCCTTCTTTACTCTGTATGATTATTTCACTCTAAAACTTTGATCTTAAATTATTCCCTACCCTGCTTATGAATTGTGCTTTTTTACGTACTAGTTTCCTTTAACAAAAATCCACAATTCACTTAAGAATAGCTACCAAAAAGATTTTTCATCCAACTTAGGAAACATTGAGACAATTCTGCTCATTCATGAGGGGAAAGAAATCATTGTTTAGGTAAGATTATCTACCCACCTATGCATCCAGTCACCCATCCATCCATCCATCCGTCCATCCAACCATCCATGTTAGAAATACAGCTATAACATGGAAAGCACTGAATGTTGAGCTGGAAGCTATAGGCTTGAATACTGGGTCTTTCACACATTAAAACAGTAGGCCAATTTTCCAAAAGTCATCTGATTTCTCCAAGTCTGGACTCTTTGTTTGTGTTAAATATCCTCTCTTTCTCCGGCTAGAATTTTTGTGAAGATCAAATGAGATATTTCTGCCAAAGCACCTTGGACAATATGAAACACTCTATAACCATTAGTTACAAATGTTATCTTTTGTGTTCAAACTGGATATATCTGGGAAAATTGTTTATAAAAATATGACTTTCTAAATCAAGGATATTTCTTTACTTTTGAATAGGACCAAATGGTTCCTAAGCCTACATAACTTCCTTGCAATTTTGTGAACAGAAAAAGTTCATGAGCCCAATATTCAGAAAGAAGATCAGAGATGTTGGTTTAGTGGGAAATGTGGGAAAATACTATGTTAACTGAAGGAGCCTATATTATTTGCTTTAGCTTTAAAGAATGAATTTGGGATAATTTACAAAGTAGTTAGAGAGTTTGCTGGGTAGACGATGGTTAGAGGCCAAACCTTTCCTGTGTCTAGCTTTAAGGCCACATTTTCTGAGCTCTACCTGCCTCCATCATCAGATTTCAAAGTAAGAGTTTATTCCAAATAGGGCTGACTTATTTAAATCTTCCAACTTTTATCTGATGCTGATTATACAGACAATTCTACCATGGATGTAGAAGCCACTAAGGATTCAGTGTACACTGTACAGTGAGGCATGTCAGATTTAGAAGTAGAGAGCTAGAGGCTCTATAATAAGGAAGGAGTCCTGAAGAGGACTAGGGGTCACACACATCAATGTCTACACAGACCATGAAGAGGAAGGAGGTTGGCTGATCCTTCTGTCAGGGATCCAGAGAAATTTCCTCTTTTTGTGGAGCCATGTAGGCCAGGGAAGTCAGATCTTCTGAGTTCTCTAGAAGAGCTGAAAATTAGAACTTTTGAGTGACTTTCCCAATTTTTAAATATTGGCAACCAATTCAAATGTGTTTAAAATATTTCTTGAGCCAACACAAACACATCTGTCAGCCACCAGTTCACACCCTCTGTCCAACCTCTACACCTTACAGCTAGGGACAGGAAGCCCAGCGAGGCACTGGTGCTGGTGCTGACCACACCACCACTGGATGGCAGGACTGGGAGGACCAGAAGTCTGAGTTTCCCGGACCAAGTCCAGGACTCCTCTTCTTATACTACATTGTGATTCCAGAACTCCACAGATCAGTCGGCCTCCTAGAATAGAACCTAGTAGAAGACACATAGTGTAATCAGGAATGGCTTCGGAGAGGAAGCCATTCTCCTCACCCCAAACTCTTCCTCACCACCGCTGCTCCTCCTGCAAAGCTAAACGTGGAGAAGGTGGATGCAGATAATGGGTCCAGGTGCACAGGCCTTTTCACTCCTCCTCAGCTGCCTTCCCTCCTGTCCTCTCCTCTATCGACTCTCTGCCATGGACTCTTCTCCCCACACTCTCTATGTGCCAACGCAGGCTTGGCTTACTTTGGAAGGGGGCAGGAATGGGAACTCACTTAATGCCAGGCTCATGTCACTACCAGGTGAAATATTTTCTGGGTGCTCTGCCCCTGTCTGTATTAGAATTACGAGAACACCTCACCTAAAACGTTACCACCCAATCCTTCCAAAAAGCACAGAAGCACTAAAACCAGAATCTTGAGTTCAGAACATGTGGCCCCGTAGTCCAGTAACTCGGCACTTAGGCACACTGGATTTTCTGATTCCAGTGTACTCACCGCTTGGCATATACACCAATTACAACCTGACACTTTGGGGTAGAGAGTCATTTGGCCTAAAAATAAGACATCATGTCGGGCTGGATCTTGAGAGAAAACTATCAACAACATTCAAAACAGTATCCTGTCCCTAATTTTTGATCAGAAGACTAGGATTCAAATCCTGGTTCTGCAGTTTTGTTTCAATGTCTCCCCAACAAGGGAAGCCTCTGGATGAGAAGAGTTGAAATCTCCAGTTCCTCCCAAGGTCTAAAAATATACGAATGCTCTCTAGGGAAAATATTTTGGAAAATTAAATATACATGTCAGATTATGCAACGTTTTTAAAACACAAAGGATGTATAGATAAGCACTAATTAGTGTTATCATTTAAGTCCAAATATTTGAAAACTGGGTTGAGACATTTTCAGAACCAAAAATTTACTAGAATCCTTTAAAAAAAAATAAATTTGTGAATATGTATGTATTGTGAATATGCGTGAATACGTATCCTCTCTTACCTATGCTAGTGTTTGGATGAATAGGAAAAAACCAAATACTTGAATAGGAAAAAACCCAAATATCCTTATGATATAAACTATTTCAAGAGACCGTAACATCAGTTATCTAACACTGCCTTCTCTCCCCTGTTCTCTTTTATTTAGCTTAGGGAAATAAAAAAGGAATCAATAACCTAAACCCTCAGGAAAAAAATGTTTTGAGTTAGTGCGATTTACCAAAGTCTCCGAGTTTTTCAGGCTTTGTCTTATACCCACACTGACATCTCTACCTTATGACGTTAAGTGGCACTGCAGATGAGCCTAGAAATCTGGCTGTGAAGTTTAAGATACGTCATCAGAGTTTACAAAACTTTCACAATGAGCTCAGTTGGTTCAAAAGGACTCTTGGGGGAGAAAAAAATAAGACACAAACAATAAATAAAACACATTTCCTGAAAAGATTCCTTTGTTATATTTATATCTCTCCTCTGACAAACCTTGCACATGTTCACAAAAACGTAGATTTTTTTTTTAACCTTTGCTTTTGGTCTACATGAAAAATAGGTATTTCTATAAGCATGGAGGAAAAAAATGTGAAATAAGATCCAAAAAATTTTTATTTTTACTTTTATTTTTTATTTATTCTTAAAGATTTTATTTATTTATTTGACAGATAGAGATCACAAGTAGGCAGAGAGGCAGGTAGAGAGAGAGGATGAAGCAGGCTCCCTACTAAGCAGAGAGCCCGATGTGGGGCTTGATCCCAAGACCCTGGGATCATGACCTGAGCTGAAAGCAGAGGCTTTAACCCACTGAACCACCCAGGTGCCCCCCAAAAGATTTTTTTGAAAGAAAGAATATAATGTATTTTCCCAATTGCTTTTTTATAAAATAAGAGAACGGCCAATCAAGTGGAACTTAGCAATTAATTTTAACCACTCCTTATTTCCATGTGTATTCTTTTTCAAAACTAAAACTACCTTGATCATGGTTTTGATTACGAATCCTGAAAACAATTATGGAAATGATCTTTAATATAATAATATATTTTACTGAATGTCTTAGCTTTTTCATTCCAACAACTGAAACAGAGACAATCCTTTGCATGTTGAAATGTGTAATTATCATGTATCCAAAAGGGAGGGTGTAATTTCCACATCTGATTACAAGGGAAGAGTGTAAGCGAAGCTGCCTGGGTAAGCTTACACTTGTTTACAAAGAGCACTACCTTTGATATTAAAAACTCAAAACATACAAAACACTAAGAAAAATCAAGATTAACATGAACAAAACTAAACAAAAAGCTAAGTATTTTTCTTGGCCCCACCACAAAAATAAAGTCAGTTCTTCTGAACTTGTATTGGTTGACTTATTTCTGATGATTTTAAGACTCAAACATTATTTTGCAGCCTTGCTGGGGACTGTGCTATTAGAGGTTAGGAAGCTCAAGCAGTAGATTTAATTCACAAGGAAACTTCAAATTCTTGCTATGCTTATAAACCTACATGGTCAATTTAACCTAAAGAATGATTTTTGTCTCAACAGAACACACGTTTCTAAATACAGTAATTGCTTGCAAGATATGTAGTTTTTATTTCTTTATCTTTTTTTTTTTCCCTGAACTTCTGATTTACCTTTGATAAGATCAACTTCTGCTCATGTGAACTTATGTTTTGGACATGTAGGCAGAGATAATATCAAGGAAAGCCAAAGCTGTGATGGTAGCTATCATTTAGCAAGAAGATTAAAGATAGATACAAGATCACACAACAGGTAGGAAAAAAAGAAACTGCCTTGAGAGCCAACACATATTAGGAACACTTTTGTATGATATATAATTATGATCACTCAGTGATCGTGGTAGATTGTGAAAAGCTTAAGAAGGCTGAAATTAATATTAATATATTATATATATTAATATATTCCTATTGCATCCCTTAGAACAAGCAAAAGAGGAAAACAAAGAGAAGGAAAAAGGAGAAACATAAAGAAATTGATTTAAGGATGGAAGATACAAACCTACATGCTAAATGGAACCCACTAAAAATGTACTGTCTGTGTAGCCTTTTAATTACATAGAAAGCAATGAGTTTGTTAGAAGGCTCTTAAGGTATCTAGGTTTTCAAAAGCAGCACTAATGGTAAGGCTGATTTCTGGCTTACTTCAGAAATTGGGTGGGGTCTTTTTGTTTGTTTGTTTGTTTTTGGTAACTTGCCAAAACAAACTCAACAAGCAAGAACTTTGAAAAAGGATACAAGCTACCAAGTGATTAAGATTTAAGAGTAATGACAATAAGACAAAAAGTTATTCTGTGAAGAGGAACTAGACTCTCCCTTCTAAACTGACATTGCCGAAAGCATTTTGGGGGATAACCAGGACTTAACTTTTTATGAGATCTTAGCTATTTTTTCTTTACATACAATTTCACCGTGAGTCGTACATTCTGCTTCTTATCGCATCAAAAAGTGTAACACCTGACATGACTCTCCTTGCTCTTCCAGTTCCTTGGGTATGCCTGTGCCCTTCCCTGAAGGTCTGGGTGGGAGAGGACGTGGGCGTGTCTGGAGGCAGAGGAGTTCCGAAGGAGATCTGCAGTTCCCAAGTGATTGAGAGGCTTACCCACCCACCACAAAACAGCCGTGTGCACGGCACACCAATCAATGCTTAATGCACAGCGCATTCTTCACTGTGTTGTTAGAGTACATTTGCTTATATTTTGCACAATTTTAATTTAACCATATTGATCAAACTGAACACTCAATAAGACCCTAGGCACCTTAGGCTTATTAAAATTAGTCAACACAAAGCAAGAAGCAAGGAAGTAATGGAGACTGTTTGGAGATTTAAATACAGTGGAACCCACTTAAATAAATACCTGTTAATGAAATAAATCTATTAAATGAATACATTTTCTCTGACCCAAATCAAAACACATAGAATAATACTCAAGGGGACCTTTAAGTGAATACTGCTTAAATGAATAAGCATCTTAAATGGACATGCTTCTCTTAAAAGCCAGTAGTATTTGCATGTTCTCTAAGGTTAATTAAAACAAGAAAAATCCATGTTGGCTTTTTTTTGGACATATTGTCACTCTTTGAAATTAAGAAGAAAAAATTGCTTAAATAACACTATTTAAATAATAAAATTTTTCTTAAAGCTAATTGCCCATATGTGTGTGTGTATGTATCTGTATGTCTGTTGTGGGCTCTGAGCTCACAGGGGACAAAATGGAGGTATCCATTTGTCTGGCAACTTACTTACGGCAAGAAAATACAAAAATATTTTAAATTTTGAACTTCCTTTCACAATCTTATGTCACAGAGTTATGGACTGGCTACTTTTAACATATAATTAATTTTCCTCTTTGGAAAGTTCTACTATTTCGCCAACATGGTTGAAAGGCGTGATTAAAAGAATCAAGTCCCTTACTCTAATGTAATAAGAGGCCAACTGATACATTTGGGGTGCTCAAAATCATGTTGTTTTTGTTTCTTAAAAACGTAAATGTCTTTTTTTGTGTAGTGAAACCACCTAACACATAATCTACTGTATGAATTAACGTACATGGTATAATATTGTTCACTATGCATGCATTGCTGTAGAGCAGAGCTCCAGAATTTACCAAACACTTTTTAGCATAAAGTTTATGTTGGACCACATCTTTAACTGATCAGGTCTCTCTCTTCCCAGAGGGTTTGACCTATGGTGGTATGTTATTATAATGAAAGAAAAATGCAATGCCTCCATTGAAGTCTTAAAATAATAATACCTTTTAAAAAATACTGTGGGCACACGAACTGCAGAAATGTTTCTCAGACCCCCTTTATCTAATATTGCCTTTAGAGGGCCTTGTTTATTCATTTTCTCCCCCCAGGCCCTAGTAGAAGACATTAGCTCTTTTCCCTAAGCAAAATCACTCCTATCATGAATCAGGTAACTAGTGGGAGACTACTGGCCAGGTTTCACCCCACTAAAATTCTAATCTATACTTTGTCTTTTAGAATTAAGGAGAAAATGCATATCAGCAGAATCTCCTCTCTACTTTATTTCATTTATAAATTACGAGAATGATGCTATTATATATTATTAATTTCTGCTGTTCTCCAACTCTGCTGCAGCAGTGAGCTGCGGATGTTGGAACGGTGTAATTATGTTCTAGTAGGGTAGCCATCCGTTTCCTTTCAAAAATTTACAGGATTCTTAATCACGCTGCTCATTTGGGTGCGCAGCAGCGAGGATGGCGAAACACAAACAGGGCACGTTCGTTTACATAGGAACACCTGCTTAGCATGATAGCAGATGTCAGTCAGTAAGCAGAACACAAAAGGGAAAAATATCAACAACAGCAAACTCGCACCATTTTGATTTGGTGGCGGGGGAGTCTTTCCAGGAGTGAAGGCAACAGTGGACATTCCTTCTAAAACACAAACAGAGTCTCTGAAATTCCCAAGTCTTGTCTGCAGTTAACATGGTGTCAGAGAGAAAGGGCATTTGCAATGTTGCCTTCTGATATGGACTCCGACTCTCTCATATAAGGGGAAATTAGTTAAACTGCCCTGCCTCAGTTTCCTGATTAGTAAGCAGACAAGCGGCTGGACATTCTTGATAAAAACCTGCTTCCCCTAAGGTGGTCATCATCAGAAGCAACGTAATGGTAACAGCACGGCTCCCAACACACCCGGTTCAAATCCTACCACAGTCACTTAGCAGTTGCGTGTTATCAGTCAAGTTATTTAACCTTGCTAAGGCACAGTTTCCTGATTTGTAATGTCTGTTGAGAGAATTAAATGAGATAATGTATACAAAGTGCCTGCCACATAGTAAGGATATAATAAACAGTGGCTGTATTATGATTATGATGATGATTATTATTACCACTGCTACCATCATCATCATTATCATTATTTTATTTTGATCCTTGCAGAACCTTTCCTACTCAACATGCTATTTATTAAAAGTCTGGAATGACAACCAACTGAAATCTCTTGTGGAGATCATCATAAAATGTGGTATTTTTGATGTGCGTAGTTCTGTGAGATTATTATAATGACACCTACTACTGTTATTTTATAGTTAGAGAGCCTGTCATCATTTCCACTACATTTTCTGGGATTTATATCAGAGCCATAAAAAAAGGCTTTCTGAGCTGTACCCTGCCTGAAAAAGAGCCTCAATGAAAGTGAAGTGCTTTCTAGAACTTTGACACAGTAAAAATGAGGCTATGGAAAGGAAAAAATTAGAAGTTCGTCGTCTTCATACGCCCACCCCATACTTTATACTCTTGCACCAGTTTTTTAAGGTCTTTTCAGACGACCCTGGTATTTTCCCTTCTCGCCCTTTCCCCAAAATGGTTAAAATTCAAAATGGAAAACAGCTATCACACATGGGCAATGACTAATTTTCCTAAGGAATTTTAGTATTCGGAATGTGTCTGCTTGTGCAGGCCTGTGCGTTAAAGGCTCCCTGAGTATGCATTGACTTGATACCCAATAATGGCTGCTAAGGAGCCGTTATGTAGTGCCGTGTCAATGATCCGTGCATTGAGGACTCCCTGAGTACGCATTGACACGATAGACCGGAACGGCTCAGAAGAAGCTGTTATGGTCTATCATGCCAATGATGTGCGGATATTGGCAGGGCCTCTGGCCCTTCCATGGAAATTATGGAGTCTCTGAAGGAACTGGTGTGGGCGCCATTTGGGCGCCATCCGTGAGCTAACAGTTCCATTCTCCCTTCTCTTTGGGTTTACTTCAAAAAAGTCAGCTTGGAAAAGTTGTCCAATAACTTCAGTGGTCCCACGTTACCTCCGCAAAACATAAGCAAGAGTTAAAGATCTTCCTGCCATTTAGTCTTTTCGTTTCTTCTCAGAGAAAGAAACTGATACGGCTAATAGTAAAAGGAGGAGCAAAAGTCAAGGAAAAATTTTTTGATTATAAATATCTCTTTTCTGGTTTATGAATTTCGTGTTATTCGTCTATATGGTGCTAAGCAGCGGTGGTGGTGATTTTCTGAGATTGGAAGATTGCATCTCTGCAAAGAAAAATTCCTTTTTTATATGTCCTCAGCAGTTGAATAGGTACTCAGAACTTGGCATATAGGAAATGGTTCAAAAAACCTTGGGAAGAGAAGTGCAAGTTCAAGAATAAAGTTTGGATTCACACATGCTTTACCAACTTAAGGCAGTAATTAATTCACTTATGGTATTTACATGCCCCTCTTCAGATACTTATGGAGAACATGGGAATTTTAAATTCACAATTCAGTGCAAAATTTAAAATGATCTTCATTAGAATTTGAAGCTATACTCTAAACTGCTTTATATACTACCAACAGGGTCTCATTATGTAGTACTATATTTGGACTACCTTCTTTACATTTTGTAGCTGTAGATTTTGAATGTATTTCTGGTATGCTTGAGCAGAATCAAACAAAGTGTTTTAATCTGCTCTATTAACTAACCAATCCACATAGTTGCATGGCAAACGTATGAAGTTAAGAGACCTTAGTGCATCTTCTTTTCTGATAACGTCAAAGGATCATGGAAGAAGAGAGATCTAAGATACCCAAGCACAGAATGGTGGCAAAGCCTCGCAGAAATACCAAAGCGGTTCACTAAAGAGGTTGGTGGGAACAAAGAAACAGTCCGATTAGGCAGAAAACTGCTGGAATGATTGTGATTCTAAGTATGGAAGGTACTTCTGCATGCTCATTTCCTTGAGTAGAAAATAGTCCAATTCTTATAATGAAATTCGAAACTGGGTGAAGATATCCACCACTGGTATATATTAAATGTTGACTGACTTAATGATGGACAGAAGGAGCAAGGCAGGGAACTCACTAAATGCCAATGCAAAGTAAATACTCAGTAAACAAAGAAGAGTAGAGGGAGGAGATGTAACATTAAATACCTACTAGGTACTTGATACTTCCTATTACAAGTATGTCTTTACAACAACCCTGGTGCATAGGCTTTATGAGAAATGGAGACACAGTTAGGTTAAACAATTTGCCCCTGGTCACATGGCAAACATGAAGAAGACACTAGATCTGAGCCCAGGTACCTACAGCCTAGACTCCAGCGTGTGAGTGGCTCATTTGGTCAAGAGGTTGCCTTCCCCTCAGGTCATGATCCCAGGGTCCTGGGATCGAGCCCCCCTTGGGGCTCCCTGCTCAGCGGGGAACTTGCTTCTCCATTTGCCCCTCCCCCTCTTGGGACTTTCTCTGTCAAACAAATAGATAAGATCTTTAAAAAAATTTTTTTTTAAATAAAGCCTAGACTCTCTTGAACATCCATACTTCCTCTCTACCTGCCTCCCTGACTCACAAGTCTTACAGGTCTCATTGAGAATGGTGGAAAGCCATTTGATTTAAATACAAACTAAAAGAGATAGAGAGAGAGAGAAGAAAAAAAACCCAAGTACTCAAAATGGCAGACTCGCACTTAGTGGAGTTCAAGAAATTGTTAATAGGATGGTAAGGGGTGTAACATAAGTCATCAAAAGCTTTTTCTAGATATTACAATACACACTAAATCTTTAATGTACCTGCTGTATTCATTTTTAGAAGCTGCTTGAGTAGAACGGATTCACCTTCATCCTAAGGACAGCAAATGATCATTGTGTCCCATGTGCCGAATTAGTCACTGGTGACAGTGGGATGATCAAGACTGTCCTCAAGGTGTTTGCACATTCGTGAAGAGACAAATAAGAAACAGATGTTTTAAGTGCTGTGACAAAGGTCAGCCCAGAACATATACTTAGAGGAAGTTTTTTCAGAGGGCGTTGTTCCTCTAAGAAAGAAGACTATGTCTACTTCCTGGAAATGAAGAGGCATAAGACCATGCCAAAAAGAAGTGACTAGTTCTTTTCCTTGTTTGCTTTTTAACGTTCCCTAAAGAATTGAAAAGGAATAAATACCTCAGCTTAAGGTTATTGTTTCCTCTTTTCAAGAATGTTTTGGCATAGCCCAGAACCTGAAATGCCTCTGTCACAGAACTCCCAGCAGCCTGATTAGCCGTGCTTTGAAATAGCTATGCTTTAGTCATAATCAGAATTTACCGAGTCTCTTCTAGGCTCCAAACACTGCCCTTAGAATTTTGTTCAGTACTCCCAAGGAAGCCTCTACAGTAAGTATCGGCCCCCATCCATGATGAACTAAAACTCAGAGAGGTAAAGAAACAGACTCAGGGTCACATGAAGAGTAAGTGGCAGAATCAGAATTTGGACACAGATGTATTTGTGTCTGAATGCTGTGTTCTTTCATGGTATTGAATCCCTCAATGCCTGGGGAGAAAAGAGAACCAGGCTCTATTCATCATAAACGAATGGACCTAGGGATGTTCCTGGGGCAGGAGTCTGGGAAGTGGAGATGTGAACATGAGTAGCAGGACAGCTCACCTTGGAGGGGCTAGTGGACAGGACACACAGAGGATGTGTGAAAGAAAGTGCTGCTTCACCTGCAAGCAGACCAGTTAGTAGCTTCTAAATATCATGCTTAGTTGTGTAAGCTCTTTGGAATCTTAAAAAAATATATTATCGAATTCACATCCCATGCACGTCTCTTATGGCTGTTGTCCAAATCCTGTTATCTGGGAACTTAATTTAAAATAGCTTGGTCTTTTTGCATTGTCAAAAATTCTAATAAAACAGGAATATTTCATACTTGCACAGACCAAATTCTGTGGGACATCCAAAGCTTAGCTCTTAAATTATGTCCTTAGAACAGCGAGGAAGTAAAACCTAGATAGACCCTGTTGAAAAGCATAAGTCAGATATGAATTCGAATGGATACTTGACTCACGTGCAACCTATGTGAGAGGCACCATTCTGCTTCTTACCTGTATCTACTAATTGTCTTTAATTGTAATAACAAGTCAGAAATTTTAACAAATGGTTTAGCCGAAAACACAGAAAATGCTCAGTTCTTGTTCTCTTTTGACAAAGTAAATGAATTTCTGAAAAGGTAGAAATATTTAGTTCATTTCCTTAAATTCTAAGCCCTTTAAGCAAGGTAGACAATGTGGGAATACACAGCTGCATTTTTTTTTTTTTAAGGCTACTGTTCCTTTAATGCCCAGCTGGTTCTGAGATGTAATAAAATTGACATATTGATTCCTTTGAATTTACAAATGCCTGTTTCATAAACTCCATCTCCAAAGCCTAGGCATCTTTAGAGCACTGTCATTTTTTTTCTCCAAATGGATCAATTATGTGCCCACGTAATCCTGTTACCTGTGAAATCCATGCATACTTCTCCCATTTGCTGCAGTTCCCAGGCGGACAAACTTGCATTATGTACGCATAAACAAACAGCGCATTTTCCTGATATTAGAGATTGTTTTCAAAGTGAAAGGCAATCTCTTGGGTCCTTTACTCAAAAAAAAAAAAAAAAAAAAAAGAGAGAGAGAGAGGAGAGAAAAGCAAAGAAAAAAGAAAAAGAAAAACTGTGTCTGTTCCTTTGAGCAGACTCAGTGTATATATACATACACAAACAAGTGTGTGTTTATGTATATATACATCCATATATATGTATATGCATTTATATTTACTATTTGCAGGGCCCAACAATTCACTGAAATCATACAATTTTGCTATGTTCAGTCCCCTTTAACATATTCACCGAAGTAAATTCTTCCTTTTAGTGAAACTAGTTCGTGAAGGTTTATCACATTTTTTTTTAATTGCTGTCTTTCCCCCTTTGTTGATAATGAGTTATTTAAGGACAAATCATCCCTAAGATACCTTGAGACAACTGAGAAATGAAAACCCGAAGTGAATTAGGTTATAAAGTTTGCAGCCATTCTCTCAAAGGAAAAGTCTTCAATATTTGTCACTGTAGCACTTGACACTCACCGGCTCTGAGCCTTCCTTGAGCACACACAGAGTCCTTTACTGAAACAACCGTAGAAAACACAAGGATTCTGCTTCTGCTACATTAGGAGAGAAACGCCTCAGTGAACTTTCCTATGTCTTAAATCTGTAACAGCAAATTGTCTTCCCACGCAAGTACATTTACACGTCCACGTGTGGACACCCTCACTGGTACAGAATGCATACAGAAGGCTTACGTGCGAATATACACATAGACTGTGCCTATAGAATCCCCTGCAAATAACCAACAAGCAAACATGCTTTTGTCAATGTGTGAACTCTCCGTGGGAGCAAAGGACTGGGCATGCTCTGCACAGAGCTATGAATTCTCGCTTCAACCTTTCAGCCTGTGCTGTATCTGATTTTCCTCACTTCACTGGGCACCCAGCAGTCCAGCGACACTGCACTCGCACTCCACAATTTGTCTCTAAGAGATTCCCCAAATCACAGAACATCTTGTCTGCTGTCCAATGTGCTCCCCATATGCAGAAAAGATGGTCTGAAAAATTGGGTTGTGTCTGGAGCCCTGTGGCCTGGCCCACCGCTGCCATTGTGCAGGAGTGGTTTTAAAGATAAATGACTGCATGTTAACCAGATTTGACATGCTGTACAAAGGCAGCCACCTTTGGTCCCATGACACGGCCAAACAGCAAACACAACAAGCAAGCCTGGCAAAGATGTCCGACATGAATAAAAGCACAACGATTTGTCACATAGTTGTTACAAAACGTTAGCAGCTTTAGGGCTTGCCATGGGATGGCAGAGATAAGGCTGAGTAGAGAACCTGGAAGTTTAAGGATTGGTGAGTCTTAGGCAACAGGAGAGTTAATTCGGAAAAGGAGGAGGAAGTACTCATTGCAAAGGGATGCTTTTCATTTGTGTCCTCATCAGGCCGAAGAAGGCCTTCATGTCCTGAATTGAATCAGCAAGGCCAGTGTTCCGGGGTTTACTAAATTCCTCTGTCTTGAAGGGCTGTCTGTTAACCGTCTCTTTCCAACCTCCCAAAGATGTAACACCTTCTGGCGTCAGTTTCTTGAGGATCAAGAATCATGTTTCATTTTCTTTTTCAAACTGGCATAATAATGAATGAAAGGAAGACTTCTGAGGATGAAAAACCCTTACACCCCACTTTGTCTCAGCCTCCACCGAGAGAAAAGGGAATCAAACTGCCTCACTTTCACTCTTTTTCAAAGGCTGGGTTTCCTTTTCCTAATGTCCTTCCACAATCACTTGTAACTCTGGGAATCCCATGATTCCGGTCGCATTTAGCCATACACTTTCTTCCCTGTACCCCAGGCTCATGCCCTTGCCAAGCCCTACTGCCCTCCTCTGTAAAACGTGCATTAAAATAATTGTATCTGTTCGATACAACTGTTGTCAGGGCAACATCAGAGGGCATAGGCAAAATTCTTAGCACAGGTCCCAGCACATTATAAGTACTCAATAAATGTAAGATAATATTAGCTTCCGTGCAGTTGCCAGAGACATTTCACTGAAACACAAATATGATTATGTCATTCTTCTTCTTTAAAAAATGGTTCCCAAGCTCATCATCACCTATTTACTGGAGAAGAGCCAGAAATGTGGCATGGGGGATTCCATTTGCAGACTCAATTTAAGCACATCCTCTTGCCCACACCCTATGCTCAGACATCTTAGCTGGCTGGTAGCATCTAAGGGGGTCTACCTTTCCCTTTTCCAATACCTGTATCTCCTCTTCTGCCAGCCCAGGGTGTCCTTCCCTCTCTCCACTGGTGAAATCAAAGTCATGTGATCCACACTGCCCTCAGATGCTGCCTTCCCCTGGAAGTCTGCCCTCCCCACCTGCTCCAAACCTAGTTATGCCATCTTGTACATTCTGTACTCACTGGGTGAAGTTCCTTATTGTTCTCACCACATTTTTCTCATTTCTTGAGCACCCCTCCCAATCTCCTTTCCCACTAGACATCAAGCTCCACGGGAGCCCAAGCTCTATCATTCATTTTTGGATCTGAGCCTCAAGTGTGGTGTCTGCACATTGTAGATGCTCACTTAACGCAGAATGAATAAACACTGCAATTCTCTGCTGGAAAACCAGAGGCCTAAAAGGCACCTGGTGGCATACTTTTTAATTATTTGGCAACAGATTTTCTTTTTTTCCCCCTTACAATGCAAAGCCAGATCATCCTCGGGAATGAAGGTGAAAGGAACCCTGAGTGGAAAAAGAAAAATGTGCATTTCTCTTCCGGAAACCTGACATCAGCTTCGCTGATGGAGGGATTGCTACTAGCCATAGCGGAGTGAATCAAGTAAGCTCAGATGGTGAGGTTTGCAAAGAAAAGGGACTTAAAATACCAAATTGCTGGCCAGTCTAGTGCTGTCATGGCCACATCGTTCAGACCTTTTCCAAACATCCTGATGACGTTGTATGAGTAAGGAGAAGACACTTGGGAGAGGGAGTTTGTATAACAGGCACTGTCATTGTCATGGTTCCATATAACTAACATGGGTGAAATCTCCTACGTAAAGAACTCCACATTGCCCTGTGAACTTACAGAGGACATAGAATCAAATGCAACAAGGTAAGAAGATTTCTACTGAAAATTTTCCAAAGAATAGGGCCTGGAGCTCTATTGACATCTGTGATTCTCTAACCTTTGTGACCCCTTGTAAACCCAGAACCAGCACAGCCTGGAGCATATCATAGTGCCTCCCCCACCCCACTGCTCTCCTGAAATTTGAACCAAGCCCCATGTGGCTGCAGATCTCCTGTTCACAGGTCCCGAAGGGAACCCAGGAAGCCAGTCTTTGACAAGGGTGCACTCTCCCTCACCAAAGGTGAACTGACTGCTGGGAGAGGAAATCATCTTAGTGGCAGTTAGTTGAGGGGGAGGAGGGGGGGGTAAGGAGCTGGTAAGTGCTGGGGAGATCACGGAGTTAACTGGTGACCTTTCAGTTGCCTCCATTAATAGGTCTCATTTTATTTCTACTCGTGATATTAAATGGGAAACAGATTTAAATACGTTGGAAATGACGCCATGTCACGTGGAACCACCAGCTGAGTTGTCACCTCTAAACTGCCCAGTTCACTTGTTTCCTAAAAGTGGTGATGAGGAAGGGTCATGGGGAAGAGGTCTGACACCAGGCCTGAAATCAAAGGACAGTCAGATACTGTCAGGAACACAGACTGCTCCTGATTTTTTGTCTCTCTCCCTGAAATGTCAGGGTTACCCAAAGAATATCTTTGGAGTGAAATCACTGATTTCCGCCTGAAACACCAAAGAATCATGCAGAATATTTTACACGAGACAGTCTGATTGTTAGATTGATCAGTAATAGTTAACTAAACATATTCTTTGGTTAAGCTTTATATGGAGAGATCATTTTGCAGAATGCCAAATACAGGAAGGGGATTCTTAAGAAGTCCCCCAAAGTCCCTTTAATTCCACGGGCAGCCAGATATTCAAACCCCATATTTGCCTCGATTAATTTTTAAAATATTTTAAATTCACATTGTTCAGGCAGTAGGGATAAACACATGAAAGTTAAATTTTGTCCATTAGAAGGCAATTTTAAAAGCTTAGTGGTTCTTATTTTAATTAAAAAAAACAGTGTAAATAAAAATAATTTTAAAATAACATCTAAACTATAAATTTACTCATGTACTACAGAATGTGCCATTAGCGTGCTTGACATACATTAAGTTGATGGTGTAATGTTTCATTAGAAAGTTGCATCTTTGTTCATTAAAGGAAGAAATGGTATTAGTAAGCAGAAGTTCCTTTCTTGTTTCAGGTTCTGGAAAAATTTTTCCTAGTAATAACTTTATTCACCAGTTTTGGAGGCTTTTAGGTGGAGTGATAAAGATATGGTTAAAAATTCTAAGGAAAACATTAGCCTATTCCAACTCTTTAGTTCTTCCTTAAACTCTAAAAATAAAACTTCAAGTGTTTTATTAGATTAGTTAATAGTCTCTGTATGTCTGTGCTATACCTGTTCCTTGAGAAAACTTCCTTCCAGGTCCTAGTTTGCTGATGGGAGCATCGCGCAGAAAACCCAAGCTCCATTGGCCGGAGCTTCAGGTGTACAGTTTTGACCCCCGTAAGAATTTTAGGCTTGCAGTCTGCACTCTCACGTTTCCGAATCTAGGTCTAAAATATGTGCAGCAATGCTTTTAGGAAGTAAAAAACTGACGGATCGTGCCATCCATGGCAGCATTTGTTCAGCATTTGGTACAAACGGGAGGAAAAAAGATACAGAATGCATGGATTGATTTTCAAATTACCTCAATATTTTGAAAACATTTTCACCTGCATGCTGAGAATGCTAAGAATGGCAAGGAAGGCAATTGTGCATTTGCAGAGCCTCCACTGCATTCATTTATAAATTACCTCATCACTGACTGAAATTAACACTGATTCTTACAGGCAATTTCTCAATTTCCAATGCTAATTACATTTTTTTTACTTTTAAATTCTGTACCACCTGTTTTGGGCAAGACATCTTAGGCAGCGCGACCGCATTTAATCACAATTTTAATTAACCGCCCTGTAGATGTGAAAAAGAAGCAATTATAATGTAGATGAATGATGATTTTTCTGCATTAAATTGTTTTGTTTCCCTGGTATGTTGATTGTAACACAGCACACAAATACAGTAACTGTACAATTTTTTTCTATTGTAATTTAGTAATTGTTTTTGGAAAACCAGTTTGGGAATGAGTGACTTCATCTGTTTACAAATTGATTGATACTGTTCACTCACTGATTGCCGCGGCGTATATTTTGGTATTGCACAGCCTAGCATAAAATATAATTAGAGATGCACAGGCTTTGCAGCACCATTTTGGAATCTGAAAATCAACTGTAACTGAAGTATGTTTTCCTTGAGCATACTAGTATCAGTTGGGGCTGATGAAATGATAATCAAAACAATGGGCTTTCCAATTCCACCACTAGTAGAAACCCTTGGTTTCAATCTGATAGTCTAATATGGTAAGTTTATGAATTACTCCGTACTAGGCCTGGGAGCTGGGGGCTGGCAAGTCTGAGGCTTGCACAACTCACTCAGATCTGTATCACGAGAAGCATACCAAGTGAGGTAAGGAAACAATGATGAAAAATAAAAGAGTTGCTGCTTTGGCAATGGAAAGATTGTTCCCGACACCCCGGCACAATGCACTGGTGTGCTGTAGCTCTAGACTATCTCATCTCTACACGGCGATACAATAAGATCGCATTCATGCTCCTGGCTTCAGATACTGATCATGAAAGCCCTACCTCATTGCAGATACATTCAAAGATCTTATTTACGTGAAGCAGAGCTTGTTCTTCTCCCAGCTAGGAAGGGGATGGTGGTGGCAGGGGAAGATAGCTATCGATAACTGTTTATTTGAAACCTGATGCTGACTGATGGCTAGAATATCTATGCTTACTATTCTCACATGAATTAGAAATCCCTTCAGGAATGCCCTATACTAACATCACATCCACTCCCAACCTCAGGAAAGTTCTCAGTTAATACCCTTCATTGGTATCACAGAGTTGATGTCTCCCTCAAATTCTCCAACGAATTGTTCTGAAATGTGCTCACTTGGATGAGCCCTGGGCTAGGCCATTTCTGCTGGCCTGGAAAAAAGGGGAAAAGGCCATGTAAGCAATTGTGGATGTTCAAAGGAAAACTATTTACGAGATCTCTTCATCTTCTACTTTGCTTCTTTTTACACTCCATTCCTTAGAAGATCCTAAACCGGGACAGTTCATTAAAAGGTGAGAAGTCATGTTGGTCCGAGCCATACGTTTGTTCTAAAACATAGCAAAGATTATGGCTTTACTTAGAGCAATTTCCAGATAGAATGTTCTGAGTTGGTACAACAAAGCAGATAACATGGAGGTAGGGTTGGGGCAGGAGGACTATTTGGATCAACTCGTACGTGTCTGTCTCTTTTATAAATAGTTGCTAACAAAGTATTAATAGAAAACACCAAACCAATGCCAAAGTTTACTTCGTATATTAAGTAAGAATCTGCCCCATTAATATATTAAAAGGTCTATTCTTTAGCCAGATTGTAGATTTGCATGTCTAAATCCTGTTCACAACAATGGGATTGGACACAAAAATCTCCCATAAAACTAAGAGAATAGACCCGCACTGCTATGCCCCTAGCAGGATGTCTCTTTCGTGTATGACAGTACACAAAAACTAGCTATAAAAGCTTACTCCTGCCTAGACACCCCTACCTGTGTCACCTTCTCTAGCTGTGAGAATCGTTTGGTATAAATGAGCATTAAGAAAACTACTACTGGAAAAAAAAAAGGCAATTCATTTCAGTTAGTAAAACAGTCACTGCTAACAAAGTGTGTTTAAGGGCAGGTGGAAGTGGGTATGTGTTTTACTCTGGAGATTTGATTTCTGATTTGTAATGCGGTCTCACCGGTTATTAGCAGCAATACTTTCATACCGCTGAATATTTTTTCTCTCCTTTGCCACCTTCCTCACCTTCCTCAGAACAGCTCTCGTGAAAGATGTTGTTTTATGAATGGAGGTAAAAATAACCTTGAATATCTCAAATTATAGCCTCTTTACATAACGAAAAGGGAGTGATCTGGCAATAGATTAAAACAAATTTTTTTTTTTTCATAAAGTTGTTCCAGCAATACTGCTTATTTGGAAGTTTCTAAAAGTGGTAGCATCTGTGTTCCTGCAGGGACGGGATGTCATCCCACAAAGCATTCTACGAGCAGTTTGTCTTGGAGAGAAAAATAAAGTACCTGATCCCGGGCCTTCGTCAGTCTTAGCTCCCCGTATTTTCACACTCTGACCCACTGCGCGTTCCTTCCAGCAGAGAGCTGCTTCCCATGGCTACCTCCTCAATATAAACTTGCTAACTAATCTCTTAGCAAACACTTGAAGCAACCCTGAAGGGAGGAAAAAGAGGCAGAGGGGGAACAAGAACCCCTCGGCACAGATAAAGCTCAGGACACATTCAACGGGACACTGGAATCTAAATTTAGTACTAAACTTAACTTTTCTTTTGAAGAGGTAGCTGTTGTCTGTGGAACAGGGAATTTTTAAATTATTTTCTTTTAAAATCTCAATCCTGATTCTCTAATTTTAACACAAACTCCTTTGATTCTTTTTTTTTTTTTTCTTGCTGGTAGCAAGACATACCTTACAGGTATTTGTAAATGGTTTCTTTTCTAACTGAATATCTTTTTAATAATGTATCTTTTTAGAAGTCTGCCCAGACTGTGAATGCACAAGGTAACTTTTCCTTAGGAATTTATGCGAGAATCCACTGTTGAAATAAATGATGACTTCCAACCAATGATCAAAGAAAAATAAATCTTTTACCCTAATAAGACTTTTTAAGACTGGAATCCCCTTTTTAAATGGATAACAGTTAAAAGGCTACTGGCAGTCTATTTATTTCCAAAGCTGTGTTTTAATGTTGGCGACATGTAAACTGCAGGAGCAAATGAAGCCTAGGGTTTTCGAAGTTAAAGATTTTAAAATAAAGTTGGTATGTAGTATTTGAAAACATATTGTTTGGAATTTAAGTTTTAATATCTAGGAATAAACAGAGCATTAAATCAAGCAAAACTGTGACAAGGCCAATATGCACATGGACGATGCCAGGAAGGCATCTTCAGCCCTTTGTTCACAGCTTAACAAAACTGTGCCGTCACACCACTTTAGTTCAACAGTGCCTGTCGAATGGGCATCAGCAGATCAGCCAATGCCTGTCATACACAGAGCCTGAAGATGGCTTGAAAGCAAGGGCTTATTCGACCCCCAAGTCTAGTTGGAAAGTGGCGAGGATTTTAATTCATCTAGTAAAGACAACAACACCCACCCTCCTGCAAAGGTAGAAGAGATGAGAAAGGATGAGAAAAAACTATTGTCTCATAAAATAAACATAAAGGACGGAAAAAAAAAACATACTCGGGCAAAGAGAGCACTTTTCATATTTGTGTTCTTTGTAGAGCAATTATAAAAAGTTTTGCAATCATAGATTTTTTTTTTAAAGTGACAATCCCGATGCTGAAATAAAAGTTTAATGTCATTGCTCTTTTAAGACTTTCCCACATATTTTGGCCTTTAAACAACTGAATAAATGTTCTTATGTTATCAGGATAGGAGGATGTTATTTGACAAAGGGAACCTGCAACCCCATTTATTCAAAGAGGTATCTCTTTAAATGTATTTTTTTGCTACGTGGCTGTTTTTGTTGACAAAAATGCACTAACTTTTGAATAGACAGTCTCCTGAGCTCTGGTCTCTGTGAACATTTAATCTGCTCCCAAGTGGAAACCTGAGAAAACAAACCTGGTAAAGAGAAAGGTTGTTAACTTTCCTCCAAGTTAGCAATTCGGGGGGGGGGGGGGAAGAACCACCAAACCGCCTTATTTTCCTCCTATAACACTGATCATGAGATTTGGCTTTCAAGCTTTAATAAGTTCTGAGGAGGTGCCTCAGAACTTTGCTCCTGTTTAATTAAGTGTGCCCACTCCTCTTCAGGCATCCAATCAGATGAAATGAGAGTGAACTCCCCCTCCCCACCTCCAGAGCAGGGCTGGTGAATTCTAGTGGTAAGAATTAGTTGAAGGTGTTCTGAATCTCCCAACCTTTCAAGTTCCTCCAGCATACATTGCTCCTGAGATCCACACAGGAGTTGAGATTTCCCTAACAGGAAAGTTGAAAAGCTCTAGCTCTCAACCTCCCCACCCCACACCCCCTCCCCCCCCACCTCGGTCTTTCACTCTGCTACTGTCAGTTTGCTGCCTGTTCTTTAGCTGTCTCTTTTCCAGTCCCTACCCTGTCAGTTTCTGGCCTGCCAATTTCAACTTGAAGCTTGACTGGGCTGATTTGATGCAAATACCTCCAGGGAAAACCCTGAAACTGATGAACAGTTATGTCAAGTCGATTTTGCACCATCGGGAAAAGGTAACCTCTGAGAGAAAAAAACAACAAGGTTAAAGAGACAAGGGCTTTTCACGTGTAATACCTCTGCTGCACATCTCGTTCACTGTTTACCATCCCTCAGAAATTGTAACTGTCAGAATTAGTCCTAATTGCAGATGCGAAAGCTGCCATTATAATAAAAACAGAGGCAGTGCAGGCATTAAATGTAGCAGCCTAATTTGTGAGACTACAGAAAAGGTAGAGTAAATGAATATTTCATTACTTTAATTACCAGGGACTACTCTTTTCTTGCTGTCTTATGATAAGTGTTGCTGTAACTAGCAACAGCAAACATCCACTAAAACATAAAGTGCAATAATCGTCCTGCTGTCAGGATCACCGCTTTAAAATACGAGCCGGGAAAAAAATATAATGGTTTATCTATTTCTTAGAGATTGCAGAAGTAGAAGATGGAAATTCATTTAATGTCAGGGGAAGAAAAAAGCACACACAAAGGCACCAGTAAACAGGTTTTAGTCAGAGAATAATGGCTCCAAGAGAGAGAAGGGAAAGAAAAAAAAAATCAGTTGGCTATACGTTTGAAGTGTTAGCCCTAAAAGAACGTTAGAAAGTGAAAAGTAGGAGGTAATAGTGTTTGGATTTTTTAAGGCAAAATTTTGTTTTGTGTTGCACAACATAATTGCTTGAACATTAGAAAATAAAACTCCAGTGACTGGGGGAAAGACAAGAGGAAAGCAAGTGGTTTTCAAATGATTAAGCAAAGGTGGAAAAAGTTCAAGTTGGCAAAAGTTTAGAAGCTCAGTCCAGTTCCACTTAAAAAAGACTAGATAAAGCCTGCCAGAAAAAGACTTTGCCTGTAGTTTCATAGTACTGACTCGAAGATTTGAGAAGTATCAATAATTACTCACCACTACACCTTGAAAAGCCCTGGGCATCTCTCTGTAAGTGTCAATTTCAGGTAAAGGGGAAAAGCAAAAGTGGGGAGGGGGATGGATTGTGGGAGGGAGAGGTGGGCCTGGCAGTGTGTGTGTGTGGGGGGGGGGGTTGAGGAGGTTGCTGAGACTGGTTGAAGCCAGCCTGTCTCTGCATTTATCACTTTGTCCCAGAGGAGGTGTTTGTTCAACATAGCAGTTTGACAGCACAAAAACACTGTGGCCAGAAGCCCTATCAAAGAACCTACTGACACATATCATTTGTGGTCTTGGTTTCACAGGGTAAGGCTACCTCACACTTTATCTGCACAAGTATAAAACTCCACACATTTCTAAGCGTTCAATATAGTTTAATGCCCTCCCTTTCCCCCCTTTTAACTATTATAAACACTACTTTAAAATATCATCTTTATCCAGGACTCCTGAATACTATTTAAAAAACCATAATAATTTGCAATCAAGTTAGCATAATCTGCTTTAAGGTTGGTAATACTGAAGGAATACTGAGGGTGGGGAGGGGACAGTTTAAAAGCACAAAGCTTGTAATTTATCCTAAATAACACACTTAAAGTTGACATTAATAGATTCAAGTAACTTTTGTAAGAATCATGTGGCACAGGAAACACCTTTTTTCTTACAATAAATCCTACTAAACAGGGGTCTACATTAATTCTTCACCTCTACTATTTTCATTGGAATATATTTCATTCACAAGCTCTAGGACTATAGTGAAAGAGAGTGGGGGTTCTAGGGTGCATTTGTGTATGTGGAATGTGTGCATATAGGCTGTATTTAGTTTTCAAATTCCCATTAGTAGAGCAAAGGTGATGGGAAATCTTTAGAGGACAACCATTTTGCTTAGAGATTTTTCCCTTTTAATGGGCCTATTTATTATGAAAACACAGCTTACTGAGTTCTTTATATATAAACCTCACCTCCTAAAACTGAGAAATCTCATGATGTGAAACACTTTAATTGATGTGCTTTGTGTCTAAAATAGAAACTGAGGTACTTCCAAGAATAGGCAAATTGCAAAGTTTCTTTGATTACAGTTACTCACATATAAAAGACAATATAAATATAATTTAAACTAAGAAACAGTGAAGTTTATATATTACATTACAGATCACCTGGGCACTGAACTCCTTGAAATTTAGTCATCTGTTTAGGACAGAGAAAAAAAATCTCAGATCTTTATATAGCATGATATCTTCCTCTGTTGATCTATTATTGATTGCTTATTTTTAGGAGAGAATGTCTGTCATCTTGTCAGGAGTACCTTTCTTTCCTATTTTTGATTTTAATAAGAAATGTGAAACAAAATTAAGAACAGAAATCACTATATTGTCATATTAACAAGCTAACTATTGAAAAAAAAAAACCATTACATCTTTTTAATGTAGAATATGTTTCAACTTTTTGGCATGGGAAATCATTAATGACAACGACCTGTTCCCAAAAGAATGCTGTCATTTACCTCTATCACCTGAGATTATTTAAAAATGTTTCCACCTTCTTGCTGTGACTTAAAAACACCTTCATATATTTGCTCTTACAATGAGAAGTTAGCTAAAGTGACCAGTTCTGCATTTGTCATTGGCTTGCAAGAATATCTTCACTTAAGTGGGATTTAAAATCTTAACTTCAGAATAGCTGAGTTCAGAATTAGGTCTCCTCCAGTTTAAAGCAGCATATGTATGGTTTCTAGTTGAAATAACACACGGCAACCCAGAAAAATGAAGAATAACTAAAAACAGATTAGATACAATAGAACATGACGTTTAATCCCATAGATTATAGGAGAAATTATCTGGAGTCTTCAATTTTATAGTAACTTTTTTAAAAAAGGAAAGGTAACTTAAATATGTGCACTAACCTTTCAATATTTCTTTTAATTCTAACAGTTACTTTAAATCTCATCCTCTCAACTCAGCTTACTAATAGACCTAACTTTGTAAAAAAAAAAAATCATAAATCATAAATCATTACGACGATTACATTCCTCAACTGAAGAATGAAAGCAAAGTTCAATCAGATCCTTCTCGAAATGTTTGCTCCCCTTACATCCTTTATGTGTCCCCGCTGCTTGCTCTTCCAAAGTCTGGTTTTCGGAAGCCCGTTATTAATTTCTAACCAAGACTGCAGCACCCACTGTAATGTGCTTGGCTTTATTAGCTATCATATGTTCCTGGGCCACAGACACAGAATATCTGATGAAACATTGATCATCTTCCTTCTCTTTTCAGCTCCTCCAACTTTCCTGTCAGGAGCCTGGAAAAATATGCACAGT